>NW_024424452.1:78989428-79263139 GCF_017311325.1 Ursus maritimus
CCCCCCCCCCCCCCCCCCCCCCCCGCACGCTGTCCCCCCTCCCCCGCGCCTCGGCTGCCCTTGCCTGGACCCGCGAGCCCCCAGCCCCTACCTGTGGCCGCGCTTTCTGGGCAGCAATTGCTGGCGCACTGGTCCCGGAGCAGAGACACCTCCCTCTCCAGCATCTCGATCCGGCTCAGCAGCTCCTGCAGCACCCGGGCCGAGCCGGCACACGGGCAAGCCTTTTTGGGGAGGTTGATCCTGTGGGTGAAGGTGACCTGGCTGTCGTGGTCCGAGGTCTGCCCGGTGTACTCTGCCAGCGCCTCGTCTTCGGCGCTCACCTCCTGCTCGGCCGAGGCCTCCAGCCCAGAGGAGCAAAGGCTGTCCAGCGGCACGTTAATGTTGTACACGTGGTTGAAGACCATTGGCCGCTCTTTGCCGGATGCGCTGTAGTTGGCCACACCTCCTTCCTCCTCCACCGCCTGTCTCCGGACCCTTTCGGTGGTGACCTCCAGCTGACACTGGGAGGGCTTGAGCAGGGAGCCCAGAAGGATCAGGTTGACGCCAATGAGCATGCTCTTCAGGACCACCGTTTCCCCGTCCACCCCCATCCTCTCAGCCAGAGTTCCGGGCTCAAGACCAGCCTGCGGGGAGTTGTGGGAATCTGCAAGGGAAACAGAGGAACGAGAGGACCCTGAGAGGTGTGCGGAGCCCCGTGGCTGGGCACGATCCTACAAAGCTAGGGAATAGGTAGTTAAGATTTTCCACAGGGAGGTTGGGAAGGGACAATAGCTACTAGGGTCACAAAAGTCCAGAGCTCTGTCCCCAAGAGGGATGGATTCCTGAAAATGAACACTACTTCCGCAGAAGGACATTTTGCTTTCCCAAAAGGCTTATCTAGAATGCACGAATCCAAGCCCGGTGGTGGGCAAGTAGCCCCAGCACAGAGGACCTGTGAGGACTGATGACTGGGGCTTGGTGGATAGGCTGTTCCTCCAGGGAGAGCTCAGAGCTTCCTTTCAGGGCTGGGTGAGAAGTACGATGAAGGGTACCATGGAGCCTCAGGCATACCCTCATATTTTCCCACATATTTATTAGCAAGGGGCCCGGCCAGCCACTTCAAAATAACTTATTAACTCCTGTAAGCTCATGTATTCAATACAAGTTGACTTTAGAATAACCAACCAGGCAGATAATATAGTTCCAGGTGATTGTGGTTGTTAATAATCCTTGGGTACATTTGTGATTATCGGGACTGTGTGAGCCGAACTTTCTTTTAATCTTCTCATTAGTTTAGTCCCGGTGTTTTGTGACCACGGGGTGCCTTTCTTCCGAGGTCCTGTTTAAATTGCTAAAATAATGAATTAGCTCCTCTGCTCATTACCTAGTCACCAAAACCCACAGAGGACGATAAATTTACTGTAATGCAAATCAGTTTTATAGAAATTATATTTCTTTTTTATCCCCTATGTAAAAGAGGAAAGAGGCTTACAAACTTTGGTTCTAAAGGTAGTGTTAGAGCTTCTAAGAAGATTAAAGATTGAGGGATGGAGTAAGGCTAGCTCGGACTTGGAGAAGGCACGAATGACGGTTAATGCCTTAGTGACTGTGCTCGGTGCCCAGTCTGCGCTGTGTACCCTGCACATGACCTTCCTGGCCCTGGAGGGGGCTTGGTGATTATGCCCATCTCATGATGGAGGCAATTCTGCCTGGAGAGTTTAGGATTTGAATGCAGGCCTGACTGACTTTCATAGACTGAAAGCCTGTGTTCTTAACGCTGAGCTCTAGCGTCTTCCTTGAAAAGCACGTTCAGTTTTCTGATGTCTCTGATGGCAGTTGTGTTAATTCTAGGATCGTCCTAGGAATACTGAGATTAGAAAGTTTTGCTAGGGTCAGATCCAATATTCCTTCTTCCATGAAGGCTTCTCCTCTCACCTTTTCCTTCCTGTCCCTTCATCTGCTCTCCTGAGTGAGGAGAAGTTAAGTCCCTCTGACAGCATTTCTCACGCTAGACCTGCGTCTCCTTTGCCTGTTTCTCCCCACCTGGACTGCTAAATCGATTCTGGTCAGACCATGTCTTATCTGCAGCATTTGACGTGTGCCTAGGGCAGCAGAAGTGCTCAGTACGTGGCTGTTGGATGAATGAGCGGACGCCCAGAAGGAAGAATAAACAGATAAACTAATGAGTAAATGCCCAGTGAACAAAGAGCTGAATCATTCTCCAGCTTATTTGATTTCCTTCCATTGTCCTCAAGTTATTCACTATTCTTGTCCCTTTCAGTTCAACTGGACAATGTCTGTGGGTTGACTTTGGTAGGAGTAATCTGTATTAGTGACTAGTATAAAAACCATGTCTCATTATTCAGCCTTTAAGTTATGTATCGGACCATAATCTGTCCCTGTGTCCAATATGAAGAGGAAACAGAGCAGAGTTGTTAAGATCATGGACCCTGGAGCCAGACTGTCTGGGTTCAGACCCAGATCCTTCACTTTCGAACTGTAGGTAGATCATCTAATCTCTATGTGCCTCCATTTCTCCATCTATACAATGGGGATTATAACGGTACCTACCTTATAGAATCGTAGTGATAATTGAGTTATTATCTGTATATGACTTACTTAGTACCTGGCATTACTCAAAATAAATAAATATGGTTTGCAGACAAGTAGGATAATTGTTCTGATTCTTCCCCTATCCAAGGATGCGCTGAAATCACTGGAACACACGAGAAGTCTCAGCCATTAGTGGACAGCAAGAAAGCCCAAACTCAGCATAGCCCTGTTTGAACAAGGCTGAGGTTCTTGGAGTAATGTGGGAGGTGGCAATCCACTGGCCACATCCAGAGGAGGTAAACCAACCTTGGGGATAGATGGAGTGACGTGGCTGAGCCACACTGCCCTCATGGCTGTCAACTCTTTCCACGGCCCCCAGTATAAGGTGCTAGCTACTGGCTCTCCATTTCCATGTGCCCAGCCATTGCCTCCTTGGAGGGCCACTTCTGCCCCCTCTATCACTGGAAGCTCCCCAGGAAGGGCTCTGCTCTCAGTCACTGACACTGACTCTCGCACTGAAGGCTGAGGAGCCTTAGCTATTTCTTTTACTAAACTAACGTTGGTTTGTCTGATCCATGTTGCTATTGCTGAATAGCTTTTTTTGCTTTTAACCCAGGAACTGTAAAATTATCATGTAAAACCCATAGCATGTAATGTAGATTTTTCTCTGCCCATAGTTGACACTCAGTAAGTAAGTGAAGGAATAAATGAGGTTATAACTGGGAAGGAAGACAAGTGGCAGGAAAATTAAGAGGGAAAAATGTCAGGTCCTACACTTAGATCCAAAGCAACAACTATAAAAGTGTCTATGGAGGGAAAGGTTTAGCTTTATGTGTGAACAACACTTAAGATCCTAGTCAATAACCAAACCTACTATGAGTCAGTCACCAGCGTGATATTGGTAAACTCCAAAATCTTATTTAAATTTAGGTTTTATGAATTAAAATACAGAAAAAAGGAGAAGCAAGGGGCTGCTTTGCTCTGTACTGCACTGATCATTGACCACTTCTGGGTGCCCAGGATGTTGAAAGGACTCAGTCTTGTCAAGGGAGGAATTTGGCATTGGATCCGGAGAAGTGAAGACTCAGGAGGTACACTGGTTCCTTTTTCATTCATTTGACAGATATTTATTGAGAACCTACCATATGCTGGTTCCTTCATTCATAGAAGTTGCATTTAAGTGTGTTTGCACGTGTGTGTGTGTGTGCGTGTGTGCATGTGTGTGTAAGTGTGTGTCAGGGGGAGGACAAACAATCAATAAATAGTAAAAATAATTGTGTGCAGGTAACTCTGGCTTTTGGAGAGTTTGCATTATGCCACCTTGCACTCAGGAGAGACCTATATCAGTTCTGAAAAGGGTTTTCACGCTTAGGAAATTTGGCAAAAAGCGAAAATAGAGTTCAGGATTGATTCTGCAGTGCACCGTGATACAGGCAGGCAGTGCATACCCCAAACAGGGAGAGGGATGCTGTCCCGCTCCTTCCTGGGGACAACACTCAGCATCTCAGCATCGAGTCGCGGGGGCTTTGAACTGTGTCTGTGAGCATCTGTGCTTTATCTCAAATTATTTTGTGCATCCATTAGCAAGTTGTGTCCTAAGGTATTAGAAAAGCCCAAGAGAGGTTATTTTTTGGGTATGGGAAGGCTCAAAAACTTTTCCATATAAATTAATGGTACGTGCTTCTTCTCTTTATGCCATTTCAACTTATGAAAGCTTTCATAGGAACATTCTACTTTCAGATAGCAGGGAAACCTGTATATCATACATAATGTATCATGTAAGGCATATCATATGGTATTGAATGTATGATGATGCAGCACTCATTTGTGTGTGTTTGTATCAGCCAGTGGTAAGTGGAGAAGAATAAAAGAGGAGGAGCAAGGGAGCTAACAGGGCAGGAGGAGTCGTGCTGATATTACAGGCCACGGTCAGGGAAGGCTTCTTGAGAAGGTGACTGCTGAGCAGAGACCTCTAAGAAGTGGAGTGTTGAGCCAAGCAGATGGTGGAGGAACAGCATTTCAGACACAGGGAACAGCAAGTGTGAGGGCTCTGAGGCAGGAGCTGGACTAGTGAGTTTGAGGGAAAGTGAGACTGTAGCCAAGCAAATGAAGGAGCAGATGTGGGGAGATGTCCAGAGAGGTAGGGGGGCCAGGTCAGATATGGCCTTGTAAACCACTATAAGGACTCTGCCTTTTACTGTGGTTATATGGTCACTCCTCTAAAATGTGTCCCAACCAAACACTGCTTACGACCTAGTCCCTATTCTTTTTTTTTTTTCAAAGATTTTATTTATTTATTTGAGAGAGATAGAGAGAGAGATAGAGCATAAGCAGGGGGAGGGACAGGGAGAGGGAGAAGCAGGCTCTCTGCTGAGCAGGGAGCCTGATGCAGATCTCGATTCCAGGACCCTAGGATCATGACCTGAGCAGAAGGCAGATGCTTAACCAGCTGAGTCACCAAGGCACCTCCCTAGTCCCTTTTCTTGAGAAACTCTCAGTTTTGTGGAGAAGATGAAAACACAATAAATAGAATAACCGTGCAATGTGATAATTACGATGACCAGCACATACACAGAATGCCCAGAGAGGACTGCGGGTAACACGACTCAGTCAGGGGTAGCAGGGACAGCTACACAGACGGGCTGGTGTAATTGTCAGTGCCCTCCGCCAAGTACTTCCTGCCTGGCTTTCCAGACACATGATAGGACTACATTTTCTGGCTTCCTTTTGGTTTGGTATGGCCATGCCACTAGGACTGGCCAATCAGTTCTGAGGAAGCAATGTGTGTCACTTCCGGGCTGGTGCCTTCATTGCTGATGAGAGACCCTTCTGAGCTCTCTCCTTCCTGTGGTGGCTGGCAGGGTTCAAGACAGTGGCTGCGTTCTCAGTCTGGTTCCCCGAGTGACGACAACAAACACAGTGCCCCCGCTGACCCACAGTGGATGGGCAGTATGTGCGGGAGAAATAATCTCTTGGTTTTGGAAGCACAGATTTTGGTATTGTTTTTTCCCACAGCATAACCTAGCCTATCAGAAGATGATACTAAACTGGATTACTCCCCAGGTAGAGAAAGCAGAAGTGCGTCATACACAAAAGACATCGCATTTGCTAAAACTCTGACGTGTGCAAACATGTGCTTGCTGAATCAATGTAAGTATTTGAAAGGCTGTGGAATGCTGAAGGGTTGGACTTTTTTTTTTTGGCAAAAGGTCCAAGGGAAGTGGAGTAATCTACAAACTGGGTAATCTACAAGGTGGGTAATTCCACCAAGTGGGGTAATCTACAAGGAAACCGATTTTGGCTCCATGTAAAGACTAGCTTTTCTAACAGAACTATTGAATTGTCATAGTGGGTAGTGAGTTCCCTGTCACGGGAGGTATTTAGGTACAAGTGGAAAGACTACTTAATGAGAATGCTGAAGATAGGCTTTCAAGCATTACATGAGAGGATGAACTAGAATGAACATTACAATATTCTTTTTCCTGATACTTTACGGATTCATGGTCTCATGTGACTTTGAGGAGTCTACTCACTATAAAACTGTGTTAGTTTCCAAGTTTGCTGTCACAAATCACCACAACTGAGTAACTTAAAACTATAGAACTTTATTGTCTCGCAATTCTGGAAACTAGGAAGTCCAAAATCAAGGTGTCATCATGGTTAGTGCCTTCTGAGTGCTCTGAGGGAAAATATATTCCATACCTCTCTCCTAGCTTCTGATGATGGCTGGCAGTCCTTGGCAGTCCCTGGCTTGTAGATGGGCCACTCCAATCCCCATCTCCATTGTCATATTGTCTTCTCTGTGTCTCTCTGTCTTCGCACAGTCATCATCAGTCACATTGGATTGGGGGCCCATCATTCCAGTATGACCTCATCTTAACCATGTCTGCAATGACCCCATTTCCAAATAATATCACATTCTGAGGTACTGGGGGTGAGAACTTCACCACATATTCTTTGTAGGACACAATTCAACCCATAACAAAACCAACAGCTAATTGGGCATTTACCAGGCATCAAACTAAGCATTTCTCTTATGTTACTGTATTCATTCCTGACAACAATCCTATTAACTAGGAGGAGTGATATTTACGTGTCAAGATATTTAGTAACTGGCTTGGCTCAGGCCACAGCCAATCAGAAGAAGGCGTCAATCTGTCAGACCTTCTGTAAACAACCAGTAGGGAGGACTCTGCGGTGATTTTGCTAACATTCTAGGTCTTCTTTCTTTCCATTATTCGAGACGAGGAAAATGAGCTTCAGGAAAGGCCAAGGAATTTGACCAAGATTGCACAGCTAATGAACGGAGGAGCCAAGACTGAACCCAGATCTTGCTGACCATAGTCTGTACTCCTAACTACCGTTTTCAGCCAGCTTTAATTAGTGGCCACATACCATTCTCATCAAAAGGCTCAGAGCTCTTAAAAATCAACACTCTCCTCTCCTGGGATCAGATTTAGGACATCTTGACAGCGATGACTTTTAGCTTAATGTTTTCTCCACCAGTGCAGGCAGCTACCTTAGAAAGCGCGTTAGTCTCTGCCGTTGGAGGGAAGTCTTGTCTGATGGGCTCTTTATTTAAAAGTGCCCATTATCCACTGGGTCCCAAAGAGTCAAGAACAATTCTAACCCAGTAAACGTTGATCTTGGAGGAGTTGGGGACACCTTAAAAACTTGTCCTTTCCAAGTAGTTATGGAGACCAGGACCTACACAGGCTCCTGCTGGCGCACCCCCACCCAACTCAGCCAAAGCACACCCCGGACCGCACCGCAGGCCCCTCTGCTTCTCTCTTGTGTCTACACCTCCATGTATCTTCGGCGGCTGCTCTGGGGGCGGGCAGAGACAGAGGGTGGAATGAATGGCATACGGGGCTCCATTTTTCTCAATTCGTCCGATGTGGCTGAAGGGGAAGGGGAATGAAATGGACGTTTATTTAATGCTGACTGAATAAACGTGCCCTCGGTTGTGCTAAGCTCATGTCACTTCATTATTTCCAAGTGGCTTTTCTTTCTCGCGTCCCTGAAACCTTCCTTTCTGGTTTCATTCTCTGCCTCTACCTCCTATTCCAACAAAGAATGTTGGCTGTTCTGCACGCAGTCTCTCTCTGTGGTGCTTTTCAGAGAAGCTGGCGGACAGAATTTTGCGGACAGGCCTGGCCTCATCCCGCGGCATATCCAGGAGTGCTGCGTTCCGTATGCTTGTCTGCTATGGGGGCCCCACCTGCTCCGAGACCCATGACCACCCGGCTTTGGTGTGAGGTGGCGGCTTCACCTGTGAGCTAGTTGCAATGCTCCGAGACCCATGACCACCCGGCTTTGGTGTGAGGTGGCAGCTTCACCTGTGAGCTAGTTGCAGTCTGCTATCAGAAGTGACCAAGGCTGGAGGGGACCAGCAGAGCCTCCCCATCCCCTCATGGTCTTCCTGCCTCTCCGATGGCTCATCCAGCTACAACTAAGAAGACTCCAGGACTGGGGCCGTGATGGGCCAGGCAGAGTGGTGATGTGTGTGTGTCCCTGTTGCGGGGGACAGGAGGGGAAAGCAGGGGAGGTGGAGGAGGAAACGGGAAGCGCGCCAAGCTGGCGAGAGGCTCAGACGAAACTTCTACAGGCAGAGAAAGCAAATGTAAACCTGAGGGACAGAGAATACACCGGGGCCTCAGTGATACACCAGCACTAGTGAGCAAGACAGATAGCTAATGACCCTCGGAACGAGGGTGCGATAGAGCTGCGGTAATTCGATAGATTGATACTCAGGCAATCTGTGCGGGGCCATTGATTCATTTCCTCCACCCCGCTTCCTTATCAGTGCAATTATCAGGCCGACAGCAGGGGTGTCTCGGGTAATTTGTACGAGGCGGAGAGCAGGCTGGTCCTCCAGGCGAGCAGGTGCCTGTGGCTGAAGGGCTCGCTCCCCCCCGCCCCGAGGCCCGTGCGGGCAGAGCCTGGCTCACCCAGCTCGGCCGGCCGGAGCCCCTGCCCCAGCTGAAGACGGTCTTCGGGGCCCTTGCGTGCCTTGGCCTCCTCCACAGGCCCTCCCCGGGCTTGCTTTCTTCACCCCAGGAGCTCTGCGATGGTTATGGAAGAACCCGCCCAGAGAAGGGAGCGGAGACCTGGTCTCCAGAAGGCGGGGGTGTGCGGCAGGAAGGGACAGGGAGGTGAGCAGGAGGAGAAGCCACTAGTCACTGACACTGAAGCTGTGCCTTTGGGGTTTTTCTTTTCCTTTTCTTTTTTTTCCCCCTGCGACTCAGAGAGGAGACGCAAGAGATGAAGACGGGCAGAAATACCTCAGGAAGAAAACAGCAGGAGAGAAAAAAAATGAGTGCGTAGGTTGTGGGCTGGTGAGCAGAGGTGATCTCCCGGGGTGGGCGGCCAGAGCGCTGTTTGGATTTTCTAGCTCCTGCCAACCTCAGTCCCCCCTCTGTCCCTAGGGGCGATTTAGAAACCAGAACTGTATCTGTGGGAAAATGACACTTTTTGTGTCTTTTTTTTTTTTTTTTTAGTAAGAATTAGTTTAAAAATAGTTCCCTCCCTGCCGTTGGGATGCTCTGTCACTCGGAGAAAGAGGGTAATTATGAAAGACGAGGGTGTAATGTGATTACAGCCGGCCCCATTGTGTCAGTGGAGGCACGGTCGGGGCTGCTGGCAGGGCTCAGAGCCCGCTGTCTCCCTCAGCGCTGGGCCTTTATTGGGCCTGTCAGGTTTCTGAAAAGAACCCGAGGGCGAAAAACTCCCCGCAGACGGGGCCCGTGGCTGGCCCCGAGCTGTCAGCAAGGACACCGAGTGGTGTGGAGGGAGACGCGGGGCCAGGCCCGGGCATCACCTCCCGCCAGGCCTGGCCCTCGCCCGCTCCTGAGCCACGGTCGCCTGGCTGTGCCCCGTGTGAGAATCAGCAGGGAGGGTCTGCGGTTCCGAATCTGATGGAGCCACATTCGCTTTTCAGCACAAATGGTCAGCCCAGGTTGTGGGTGGCGTTGTGTCAGTGCGGATTAGGGAAACCGCAGTGGTTGGGACGGGCAGTCTGGCTTCTGGTCTTGCCCCTCCTGGCTCCGTCTGGCGCTACCTCTGCCTGGCCTGACCTCCCAGAGCCATGCCGTCCTCTTCTGAAATATGCGGTCTGGAGTGTCAGTCATGGGACTACTACCAAACGAGTAATAAAACCTCAGGATCGGAAGGGAGAATGAGGTCATCCCAGGTTGAATTCCCACTTTACAATACAGCTGGCAAGACTGGGCAAGTTTTACCCCCGAGGGCACTGATTTCCTTTTGGGGGCAGGTAGGACTGATAATCCATCTTCCAGGCTTGCCCGTGATTTTTGGTAAACGGAGATTTCATTTAGCTGAGAATGTATCCAATTTTTATAGACCCTAGATAATTCTGTAGAGTATTTGAACATACATATAAAATATATTAATAATAATATATGTAATATGTTAATAGATTTTAATGTAGTAATATATTATGTTAATTAATACATTAGAATACATTATAACATCTGTAGAATATTTGAAAATATATAATATAAAATATTAATAATGACCTAATGTATTACCTGTTAATATATACTATGATTAATATATACTAATTATTATATTGTAATATATTAACAATATCAATAGAATGCAATAATATACAAAACTCTAATATAGTATAATAAAATATATATTTATATTTATTTTTAATATAATCCTATTTAATGCTCACAACAGCCCATGGGATTATTCCCATTTTATAGATGAAGCTTAAAGTATAGAAATGATTTGCCCAATTACACATAGTAAGTTAGAGCCGAGCTAAATCCTGAGTCATTTTTCCAGGCTCTCAGTTTAGTCATAGATGCCACAGTCCCCGTATGTCACCCGCCTCTATCCTTTGGAATTAGGTTGAATATAAATAATAAATTCCTCATCAATTTCCACCCTTTTAGTCACAAATTCTTCCCAGAGTCTGACCTTTTGCTATCATTAATATCTATTTTTCATTGGTGTTTCCTGAGTTGAGAGAACAGCATGTCACCCTTGGCTGTTCAATTATTCTCCTTGAAGAGTCATCATATTACTTTTCATCTTCCTCTTCTTTACATTTAATAAAAGCACAAAGGTGGGGCACCTGGGTGGCTCAGTCAGTTAAGCATCCAACTCCTGATTTCAGCTCAAGTCATGGTCTCAGGTTTGTGGGATCGAGCCCCAAGTTGGGCTGCACGCTCAGTGGAGAGTCTGCTGGACATTTTCTTTCTCCCACTTCCTCTGCCCCTCCCTCTGCTCATGCTCTATCTCCCCTAAAATAAATAAATAAATCTTTAAAATAAATAATTTTTTTAAAATGGTAAGAAAATTCCCTTGTAAGAGGAACTGCCCACTCAACTGCTCCCCAAATTAATGGTTTCTCTTTCCTGCCTGAGGTACTCCTGAGAACAGAGAGAGAAATTGGTTCGACACCTAAGAGTGGTCTCTGCCCTCATGGGGCCTACAACCTGGTGGAGAAGACTAGAGTCAAACACATGACACCAAAAGAAAAAGCAAGGCAGTCTGTTTTTCATATTACACTGGGGATCCTCATGCCAAGTTTAATAGGTATCTCTCACATGGTAAACAGAGCTAACTGTGGGAGCAGCGGCCGGAGAAGCCTTCCTGACGCAGTGGTCCCAGTCCAGATGGAGGCGAGGGGTTGGGAAGGTAGACAGAGCTGTGGAGGGCAGGTAGGGAGAGGGGAGAGGGGTCAAAGGGTGCAGCATAAGCAGAGTTATTGGAGCCCCAAGGCCAAAGGCCAGGTAGTTCTGTCCCTGGAGGGACCATCTTCGATCTTTTCAAAAACTCAAAATCAATTGAAACTAGATTATGGAAACAATGCATACGTGCCCTGTGTGTGTCTCTGAGATCAGGGAGCTGGCCATGTCTTTGTACGGATTCTAGGGCTTGATGTCCACGGCCCAGTGGGTCCAGGGGGCCAACTCAGGGCCAGGCCAATTTATAAACATGAGCTCCGAACTTCTAAGTAATTATAACTGTAAATGTAGGAATGGTTTGCTTGAGCCTCGGGCATTGAAACCTTTTAGAAACAGACAAATCTTAGGAGTAGTCATCTGCAAAAATTATACTCACTTACATCCAGAAGACTAGATAGTTCAGCCACTTTAAAAATGCCTAATGACAGATTCAAATATCAACTTCATGCTGTTTCCAATTATACGACATAACTATGTTGGAGTCGATCCTTCTAGCAGGAACCGAATAATTGCTTTCATATCAGATATCCATTAATTTCTTTAGATGCCTTGTATATTGGAAGTGGCAACTTACTAAAGTTCAGCTCTAGAGGTCTAAAGGAGTTATTTTCTTCATTGTGTAAATTATGTCTTTTAGAGCATGAAATAGCACCACCCTGACCCAGAGACGACACATAGGTGAATTATATTTTCTAGAGCATGAAATAACATCATTATCTGCTCACCGACGTTCGAGGAAGCTCTGAGAGTACCGCTATATGGAGCACAACTGGCTTAATTAAATTCAGTTACATGCTGATTGCATGCCAGCAACCGGGCTAGGTCCCATTCAAGATGTCAGGGGTGAGCTAGAGAAATCTCAGGTAACTCCCCGTGTACCTGGCAGGGAGAGACTCGCAAACCAAGAAGAAACAGGAGACCGTGATGAGTGCCATCTCAGAAGCCTGGGGGAAATCCTCCGGGGAGCCCAGCATAAGGAAGCATTTCAACTGCAAGACTCTAGAGAAAGCTCAGTGGGGAAGGTGGCCTTTGAGATGCGTCTTCAAGAATTAGGAAGATGTTGAAAGGAGGAAGCGGAGGAAAAGGCAGTTGCGGGGAGTGAGGGGTAGAGAACAAGGAAAATCACGCTGGAGGCAGGGCGCCACCTCCACCGTGCTCGTGGCTCAAGGGTGTGTGTGCGTGTGTTCAGGGACGAGGGCAGCAAGCTGTTGGAGAGCCTTGACTGGCATCTGCGGAAGCTTGCCCGGTCCTCCTTCGCGGGCCCGTCGAGCCCTGCGCGTGCTCTAAGCAGGGCAGGACGTGATTAAGAAACACTTTGACATCGGCTGCTCCAATTGGCGCCAAAGATGAATCCGAATCTGCCAAACTCAAAGATTGTTTGCGTGTCGTTTATCTTATTTTGCAGTTATTTAGTCAGTAAAGCTGAGATTAGCTTTCCTCATTACTTTCGAGAGTGGTTTTTCAGGGTACATAATTTCTTAAATTCCTTTGCTCTCACTCTGTCTTGACAAAATGCATTTTGTTCTCCATTAAGTTATACGGCATCATCTTTGTTCATTATTGTTAAAAGGAGGCTCCGGTGGCATTCCGATGTTATTTTATTAACTGCTCGATTCAGGATATGTATTGTAAAATATTGGACTTCTAAACGTTTTCAATCTGAATAAAAAAAAGAATTGACCATTTCGCTACCAGCAGCTGCTTTTCTGAGTCGGCTCCGAGCGTGGCCGGGCTGCTGAGGCTTTGGTGAGCGAGCGTGTTTTGAGGGTTCCCAGAGTCCATGCGTGATCCACACGGTACGGGAAAGTACACCAGAGCCCACTGAGGGTGCAGCATGTCTGCGGCGGGGTGGGGTTTATACCTGCCACGACTGGTGCATGGTGTCCTGCTCCCTTCGACGGGAGCTCTCCTTCCTCCCCTGACCGGAGAGGGAGCCTCCGTGCGCACCCCCAAGGGGCTGACTCCCTCTCCCGGCACACGCAGCAGCTCCGGAGCTCTTCCATGGGCCCCTCCAGACCCTCCCCTCGTCTCTCTCCCCAGAGGCCCCCTCGCCCTGGCCCTGGATCTTTGCATTCAGCAGAAGGGGGAGACCCAGCAGGATAGGACAGCCACAGCTGGAGTCCTGAGGAAAGCAGGGTTCTGGCTTCCTCCTGGGAATATCTCGCAGGCCAGCTGTGTCCCTCTCAAGGTGACCTTCTCTACACTGCTGACTCTCTTTCTAGGGTCTAGTAACCTCTGTGCCAACTCCCGTCACCTCTGCTGGGCCTTAAGAATGGTAACAACTCAGCTTCTACGCACCCTAGAGGTCTGGATGCAGTGTCCTCAACCGACTGAGCATGGCTGTCCTGGCTCATCCCTGCGAGTACCCCCAGAGCCCTGGCTTTCTGGGGAGAGGGGTTGACCCCAGGCATTTCCTCCTGTCCCCAATTCTGCTTAAAATTTACCTGTCCTCTGTGCCTCATTCCTTCAGTAGTCAAATGCCAAAGTAATACAAGATACAGTAATGGCAATAAATTAACACTTTCTGAAAACCTATTTGGAGACAGGTAGGCCTTAGACCATAAATAACAGTGACATTTTCATTTGAACAACAGCCTCATCTAACCTAACAGTGGACATGGTTCAGTGTGGTTTCATGCAGTCGCAGAGAATAAGATTCATTACCTGTGAAAGGTTTCAGCATCTTTTCTCACATTGATCTTTCTACCTTTCCCCTGTTGAAAAGCACTAAAAGGAGTCAGAGGACCAGAACACCTGGCATTTGCAGAGCTCATTATAGTTTACAAAATGCGTTCACACACATAATCTTGGTTCATCCTTTTGTGGATTTTGTAAAATACGTAAGGTAGGTATATTACCCCACTTTATGGAGGAGTAAACTGAGGCTTATTCCTGTGCATGACATGCTGTGAAGCTGGTATTAAAGAAATCGAGTGTTCTGAGGGTAACCTCTGCTACCTTTACCGGGTCGGAAGGAATTTGGCTCGTATCTCCTTGTTTTCCTCACAGGAAAACGGGAAATACAGTGACATTAAAAATAATAATAATAAAGCACAGGTTTATTCATTTCTCAGCAAAAAAAATATGTTCTATAAATTAAAAAGAGACAGTTTCAGCCTTCTACTTTGTCTATGCTTTGGCCACTTATAGGGGCTTTAATGAGCAGTTGGCTGGGGTAGGGGCCTCACCGACATTGACTGTCCGCTGCAGGGCTGGAGATGGGGCAGGGTCTGGCAGCGGAGGCCCAGAGGTAGTGGAGAAGCCCAAGCTAGTCTCATGCATAGTGCATAAGGAACTTTCTCTGTTTCTCTCTGTGGATTTACTTAACAGCTCTCTTCTACTCAAGGGCCGGAGGACTATATCCCCAAGAAGCTCTCAGATTTCCCTAAGAACAAATCAAAACTGGATCCTTTCTTTGGAGTTTGTAATAGGAAAACATATCCCTTTGATCCTTGTTTGCATTATCAAACAGGATTCCTGCAGGGAAATCATTATAAGGCTTCCCCCTGCTGAGCAAGACGCCAGCTGATTCATTGAATGGGAAGCCTAAAGCAGGTGAACTGTTTCCTGAGCCAGCGCTGAGAATTTTCCATGCCTTATCCATCAGGGGCTATGTTGGAAGATAATTATGAGGTAGGCAGTGACATGCCCATGTCCTGGTCTGGGATATTATACCTTCATTAGTCTAGACTCACAAATGTGTCTAGAATGGTCCAAACTTTTGATCTGCAAGACGAGTCCACAGTAATAAATTAACAATGGGTATTTATCGCCTTTCTCTAAAATAGCAAGACCTCTGGGCTTTTCCCAGAAGATTGAAGACGTGGCTGGGTTTGTTCGAACCGGCACATTTGGTTACGAAGGGAAACTCCCCTCCACCTTCAGCAAAGGGGGTCACATGTAATTACACGGCCCAGGGTCTGTGCATCGCCCCCCACTGAGGTGTGTGTGCAGGACAGCGCTATGGGGGGAGGGGAGGCTTTCTCTGACTGACACATACATATTCCAGGCACACACCAGGCACTCTTCCATGGCTTTTGCATATTGACTCATTTAAGCCTCAGAGCAACCATATAAGTGACCAAGATTGTCCCCATTTTATAGATGAGGAAATTGAGTCACAGACAAGTTAAGTGACTTTCTAAAATCACAAAGCCTTTAAGTGAGGTCACCAAGATTCAAACTTTTTGAATGTCAAAGGATGTGACCAGTGGACCGGGAAGCCTTCACACAAGAGGGAATTTGCGACAATGATCTCTCTCTGAGCTCACGTAGAACTTGTTACCACACTTCACACGATAGTTATCTGCAGAGTTGTTTCCTCCCCGCTTCCGCCCCCAGACAGAGGGTCCCTAGAGGGCAGATCTATCATCTAGTTACCTTTTGTCCCGGCATACAGTACAGATACTGAAGTCTCGGGGGCTCCTTATCTGAATACGTATGTACGTACGCACGTGATGTGGCCCCAGCCAGCCTTACCTACCTAGGTGTTCACATTTTCCCCACAAATTGGTTTCTCCTGTTTCCAAAGTTTCTGAAATTGTCCTCTGTGCCATGTTATTGCCGAGAACTGCTGCTGGGAGTGTGTGAGGTGACCCTGGGGACTGGGGACAGGCTGTCCTGCTAGCTATCAGCCCAGTTTATTGTTAGGGTAATAAATGTCCTGCCTATCCCTTTCCAGGCTCTCTCACTGATAGCTTCGGGATTATAGGTCTTCCCCCCTCACTTCTCTTTTGATTACTGCTGCCTGTCACATTGTTTCTTATTATTGACCTTGGTACCTGTCAGACCACTCACACCCCCAATTGTCTTCGCCTGCTGGATGTCCATCTTTGCTGAAAAGCTGGCTTCTCTGATCACCCAGGCACTGTCAGTCTCATGGATTTATTTGATTCTTCTCAGGAATGAAGGAGTGATTTGGGGCCTTCTATGCCCTTGGATTTGATGCAGGTTGTTGGCTGTGAGCCGGGTCATAGATGGGCCACCTCAGGGAGACTTTGGAGAGGGGTCATTGCTCGGAGGAAGGGCACCTGCCTTGAGGAACACATCTCTCTGTGTCTCCTGCCACTTCCAGTCACTGGCAAGTCATGTGATGGCTCTGAGTCCCAGTTTCCTTGTCTGTGAAGTGGGAGTTATTTATAGTGAGAATCAAGTCTGTGTGAAAATACCGTATAAACTATGAGGTGTCACGTAATCGATGGGCCAGTGTCGGCATTGCTCACATGTGAAGAATAAAGCAGCACGTGGTCCCATTTCCGCAAGGCCGGAGGTTTGTTATGGGACACAACAACTCCTGTCAGCCCCAGCAGTTAGAGGGGGCACAAGCTGGACGGTGAATCATCATTCGGCGCTAAGTTAGTAATTGTTGAAACGAGTGAAATGCCATTGAGGATGCTCACGTGGCAACGTGTGACACATGCTATGGTGGCATTTGTGGTGCAGCTTCTCGACCCACATGTGTCGAGGAGGACACTCACTTCATGCCGATGACCAGTAACTTGGAGGGAATGGTCTACTTTGCCGAGTGAGAAAGAGCAGAATAGAGCTCCCTGGGAATCACAGGGATTCCTAAATTATTCCTTGGGTCTTCCTAGCCCATGTAGGATCCCTGAAACTGGACCCTAAAAAGCAGGAGGGGCACTAGAGTCAAAGCTATTCACTTGGCTATAGAAGCTGGGCCTGAGGCCTAGGAGGCCAGTTTCAGGGTCAAAGGCCAAGGGGGGGCCTGTCCTGAGCTGGACTGGAGCATGGCTCTGGGCAAGACTGAGGGGGGTAATGTGCATGCCCAGGGCACAGCCAGGGTCAACTGACGTTCACGGAGCTGCTTTAAAGCCACTAGGGTCAGAACCAAAAGGGCAAGAGACACATCAACAGAACCGAGGGGCAAATGCCACCTGTCCCAGGGGAAAAGGTGGGTGTACGCCAGCCAGACCCTATACGCCTTGGCAGTTAGAATACCCACACTGATGGCCTAGAGCTAAACCAACAGGTCTATATTTTTTACATATTCTTTTTTTCTGATTAGAAAAACAATACATATTCCTTAGAAACTAGCCAGAAAGGCGGTATTGTTAAGACACGGACCCAGCGAAAGGCACTAATGATTTTGGTATATTAAAATTTTTTTCCTTTGTGTTTATTTACATAATTGAGACTGTACGCTTTATAGCCTAGTGAAATAGACACTTCAGACCAACAAGATTCCTTGGTTTGCTGTCTTTGGGGAAGCACCGCTCAGTGACGCTGCCCCCCCCCCCCGGGCAGGCCTGGAAGGCAGGTCTAAGGCCGAGCCGGGTCCACATCAGCTGCCAGGCTGCACGGTCATGCAGGTGGGGAAGATGCCAGGCCTGGTAAGGCAGTGGTGGGGAGCAGGGCCGATCCTCACAAGGGAGCAGCTTCTGTACTTTTCCCTCTGTCCCTGGCACCACGCACGCTTCTCTGCCAGCAGGGAGCCGAGGCAAGTGTTGACAGGTTGACTAGCGTCCTCTGCACACTTCTCCTCATTAACGACGTGTGTGCAGAATCGTGTCTGAACGTGTAGCTGTGGCCGGGAACATTGTGTTTCAGTCCCGATCAGAATCATGAACCAGGTCTGCTAGAGAGAGTCCTGTGGGAGAGAAAGGTCTGCTCCTCTCCGACCAGTCTGAACAGCTGACCCTCAGGCAGGGGTGAGGGGAAGCTCTGGAGAAGAGACGTTTCAGCAGGGGTGGGAATGCCTGGAGCAGGAGACAGAGCAGACCTGATGGGTGGGGGATGGAAGTCCCTGGGTTCCCAGGCGCCATGTTGCACCAGCCAGGTTCCATCAGAGGGAGCTGGGAAGTGGCCATATTTGAGCGGAAGGTGGAAGCTGCTGGCCGAGATGCAGGGTAGGCTCAGGAAGAGTTTTGGGGACCAAGACCATGCAAGGAAGACCAATTCAATGACCATAGACGGTGACTCACGCCAGAGTGCTCTGAGCGTGTTGCAACCACCAGCATCCCTGTGGGTCGTGGGTAGACGGAGTCTTACCCCCTTAGAGAGACTGAGAGTAATTCTAATCCCAAGTGCTACAGGCAGACCTCGGGGCTCAGGTCTGAGGATGTTACCGTGGGCTTATCAAGCCGTTTCCTAAGATCTTGAGTTAAGGATACTTGAGGGGTGAGGTAAGAGGGTGTCATAGGTGTGCGGCCTGACGCCTGTCTGCTGCGCACCAGCCGTGGGATTGTGCCCCAGTTCCAGCTTCAACTTCCTCGTCTGTAAGATGAAAGTAATGGTGCTATCCATCTCATAGGCTGTTTGAAGTATTTCATACATAATATGTATTAAGCATTTAACACGGGGCCTGGCGTAAAGTAAGCACTCTAAAAAATGTTAGTCTGACTGTGCTTTCTGAGGCGCTATGCGGGACCAAGCTGAATGAGTTTGAGTGAGTTTTTACCTTCCCAGTCATTTTGCTACAAGGACCCTGAGTAATTCATGAGCATTGGTTTTATCAAAACCTGTGACATCAGCTCCTGGTGCAGTGTGCTGACTGGTCATGAAAACGGCCTTCGGTGACACAACGGAGCAGGGCAGAAAGGCAGCTGGCAGCCACCTGTGCACCCTTTCTCCCTACGCGTTTGGGAGACCACTGTGCTTGGAGAGCCCGCAGAGGCTAGCGTTTCTTCAGCACCCGCCGGACTGGGGCCGGGAAACTTAGAGCCCCTGTGGCCCTCCCTCCCAGGGCTAAGACTCCCAGGTCGCACTGGTGATAAGCGGCTAGGGGAGCTGCAGCGGCCGTGGCTTCCGTGCCCTTGCACACTGGGGAAAGGGCAGGATGGCCCTCTGGCTGGGCCTCAGCTTCTGCCACCTGTAAGGCGAACTTTATTCAAACTGCAGCTCACCGAGATGCTTTTGTGGGGTCTTAAATCAACCTGGAGCCAGCCTTTGGCCCCCTAGGAAAAGCTACCTTGGGAGCCTATGAGATCACTGAGGCTCAGCCTTCTAGAAAGTGCCAGGGTCGCATTTTCTAATTTAATGATCTCCAGGGAAGACATCTTTGGAGCTGTGGATTCCCTGACTAGTCTGGAGAAGAAACTTGCCCAGGGATGTGCAGAGGGACGAAGCAGATCTCTCTGCATAAAATTAGTAACATGGGGTCTAATTTTCCATAAGGGGGCATCGCTTCCTGCTCCTCGGGGCACTGGGATGCTGTTTGCCCCTCTGCTTTCATCCACCAGGGCCCCAGAGGCTCTTGGGGAGGTCGCGGAGCGGTGCTTGGCTGCCTTGCACTCTGGCCTCTGTACTTGCGTGACTCACAGATGGAATGAACAGGCAACGCCGGCGCCTTTTTCTCCTGCTTTAGTACACATCAGGAGAGCAGCGAAGCTTCCCTGGGCAGAGCTTAAAAGTTACAGCATTAACCTGACTCAACTCTGAATCTCCCCAGTCAGGTACAAATCATACAGGCTTTGTTGTTTATTCTGGAACATTCTGACTCAAGGAAGTACTGTCTCATCATGGGTAATTTAGAAAAGGGTGTTCAAACACTTTATACGCTATTGACAGTAAATACATTTTTTACTTGGTAACCCAGTATGTAATATAAAAATCCTATATATACACGTAAAATGGAAACCAAGACTTCACAGAATAGCACTTACTGTTTTGAATGTGTTCTAATCTGTTCTATTATATTGCATTCTCTTCTCCTTAATGAAGAAACAATACAGGTTGTAACCCATTAAACTGGTTTCATGCTCCACTAATAAGTCACAGGCCACGATTTGAAAATCAGTGCTTCAGAGCAGCACCTTCTAATAAAGTACAATGAAAGTCACCAACGGGAGCCACATATGTAATTTAAAATTTTCTAGTAGCCGTACTAAAAAGGTAAAAATAAACGGATGGAATTAATGTCAATAAATTCTTTCATACAGCTCAAATAGTATCATTTCAACATGCAATCAATATTAAAAACTGTTAATGAGCTTTTTTTTTAACACTATGTCTTTAAAATGTACACGCAACAGTGCATCTCGGTTTGGACTAGCCGCATTTCAAGCGCTCTGTAGTCACCTGGGGCTGGCAAGTCCCGCTTGCCCGGGATGGCTTTAGAAGCTAACTCAGGGATGTAGAATCCAGCGTTTCTGGTGGTGCTTACAGGGCTATGAGGTACTGACAGCATTGCTTTTGTCTGCTGCTTGTTTGTTTGAAGCTGCATTTCCCCGGCTCCTCTGCTCCAGCACCAAGAAACACATCACAGTGGAATCAATTTGGGGTTGGGACCTAGATTTATTATTAGAAATCGTATCTTTTTTGTAACTTTGGGGAATGGTTGAAAGGAAGGTTAATGGCGACATCATGCTATCTCCTAAATGAACTTGAAGAGATATAAGCGGAATTCAACAAACACTTGTTAAGCAGCTATTGTGTCTCAATGGTAACCGAATGTCCCCTTATCAAAGGGTATTTGGTGGGGGGGGGGATTTTCCTTCAGAGCAGAGGCTGAGTTGGTTGGGGGTTGTCTGCTTTGTCCTGAGGGGTCTTTCTTGTAACTCTTGACCAACACCCCCACTCAGGGTGTGACTCTCTTGGAATCATGGCTCAAAGAACTGATGTCAATGAAAATGGCTGTTTCCAATCCAACTAAGTTTATCACTGTGGATGAAAATAACACTTGCAGCAGATATTTAGATCAGGCTTTAAAATTAAAACTAGCTTACAAATACATCATCTGATTTAATACTCACAGCAACCCCGGAAATTGAAATTGTTATTATTGTCTTCATTTTGTATACAAGAAACTAAGACCCAGGGAGAGTAAGTAAATCCTTCTAGATCAAACATTCATTTAGACCAACATATTTCTTTGAGCACCTACCAGGCACAATGTTGAGCATATAATAAAGAATAATGTTCCAGCTATTGATCGAATTTGGGGTCCCATGCAAAAAAACTTTAGTCCAGTTTTCAAGCTTTTCATGTCATGCAGCACTTTTCTCATTTTATGTAAATGAAAATGCTCACCATCTACTATTGGTTTATTCTTGGCTTGATTTGACTCATCTGTCTGTCTCCTATCATCAGTTACTTAAACAATTAAACAAATATTCAGGGATAGAGTCCATTCTGTTCCCTGCATTTACCAAGTCCCTTTAAACTCATTTAGGACCTGAAGAATTGGGTAACTCTCATGTGGATTTTGAGTCATCTGGTTATTCTAATATTGGCCTAAATAAAGCAGAAAGCTGAATCTGGGATTCAAGATTCTCATTCTTCCTTCAGAAAATCCTCAAAAGCATATTTTCATGGTGCTCTAGAACATTCTATGGCGTGAATTGTTGGTAGAAGCTAAGCAAAGGAAAAAAGGTGTTTGTAAAGGGTTTCTTGTGTCAAAAAAATTTGAAATCACCTAATTAAGCAGAGTTAAATAGATGTCTTTACAGAAGAAATTTTCAGAGCCTTTATCATGCTACTGTGATTTGTGAACCATCAAGATAGATGTAGACATGGATGTAAGTATAGATTTAGTGTGGATATGAAGGTGAAGACACAGATTACAACATTTGCTAGATATAAATACATAGAGAGATAGATAGGCAAGAGTAGATGATACAGAAATGAAAGGCAGCATCATGTAGTGGTTAAAAGAACAGATTCTAGATTTGGATTTCCAGATTGAACCAATAGTTGCTAGTGGTGCAATCTCTCTTGCCCTAGTTTCCTCCTCCGTAAAATGGACATTACATTAGGGTTATTATGAGGATTAACTTAACTAATATATGTAAAGCACTTAGAACCTGCAGCATGACAAATGCTCAGTAACTAGTAGATGAAAATGTTAGCCATATTTAGCTTGTAGCATTTCCCAAATGTAGGATCAAAGACTCTTCTTTTAATAGTATCTTGTGGGATTCATATAACAATGTGATACTCTTTCTAAGATGCTTCTCAGGGACTTAGAGGACAGGTTGGAACAGGGTAGGATCTGAGAACCATCTTCTAGAAGATGGGGAGAGAGTGCTGTGTGACGTCGCTGTTTGAGGACAGATGCATCACTGGAGGGGTTGGGTCCTCACCATTGTCTTCAGCACAGGTTGATAGCCCAAGAGCCTGGGCCAAGGAATAGGAAGTACAGGTAGGTAGGTGGTAGGTAGATGGATACAAAACATCTTTTTAGGTACAATATACACTATTGCTGGATCTGATTAAATGGTTAACGGTAGTTCTTTGTACTACGTTTGCAATTTCTCTGTAAATTTGAAATTTCACCAAAATAAAAATAACAAAAAGTAAAAAAAAAAAAAAAGAAAGTAAATGGCATGAACAACATCACTTCTGCTTTCTTCCCTCATGACAGATACTGCTAACTGGTCATGACACTCTCCCACTGACCTTCTCAACCCAGCACGTCACGCAACCCTGCATGAAGGATGGAATCTGCATGTGAGATAAAACTACTTCGTAACCCTAAGTTGGTGACCCCCAGGTGGTGAAGAAAGCAGCAGCACTTCACCCCAGCTGGTTGCTGAAACCCCATGGTGTGACTTGGACAGCTGATCCTACCAGCTCACCACATCTTCAGCCAGCATTGTTTAGAGTCTGAGGAAGTTAAATAGCAACAAAAATCAAGGCAGTTAGTAATAGCTAACATGAGACAGACGGGGGCGGGGGGTGGCCGAATGGCAGCTCAGACGACTTTTAGGGATTCACTTCTGAGGAAGGAATTAAGGGTTCCTGAGGAAGGGTTCCTGAAGCGAGAATTCAACAGAAGTCTTAGTGAGAACACGTGTCCCTTCATATCTCAGGCTGGGAGGATGATTTTTGTAGATGATGCGATGTCACGTCCGAGGATAGTTTCCAGTCCTTCCCTCTCATTTCTGAGTACTTCCAATGGGTACAAACCAAGCAATGGACACAGAGATTTAGAGCTCACCTTAGACCTTTGTATCTGGCAGGGGAGGAAGCAGCCCCAACTCTTAGGGGTAGACCCGAGACTAGAGCGCAGGTCTCCTGACTCCTGGCGCCCTGCTCTGTGCACTGTACAATCCTCCTCTTTGATGGTGACTCAGGGTTTTCTTCTCTCCTCGAAGAAGGCCGTGTTTGTACTTGGGATCCTTCAGGTTTCCTCTCTACTTCCCTTTCACTGTCTTAAGATAAAAGCTGTTTCTACCTACCATATGGAGAAGAGGGCCCAGTGAAGCATCATTACCTAAAGGGAAATTATTACTGAAATAATGGGGTCTTTCGTATTTTGGAGTGAAAAAAAATGTGATATTCTGCAAAAAGAAGGAAAATTTTGTTTTGGCCCATTGCAGATGTTGTGGAGTTTCTCTGGGGCCTAGTTGGGATGCCCTTATTTTTCACGTGTAGATAAATGGAGCGGGGGAGCTGTTTGACTCCATCATCTGCTTTTTCTCAGAAGAGTACTGATTCCAGGAACTGAGTCGTTCACAACTCCCCACGGAGCCCAGGGAGCAGCCTGCCTTTCGCATAATCATGTGTGTGACATTCAGCACTGGACATCCTCGAGACTGCCCTTTCATTTGGGGACTGTACCAAATGGATGGTTAGGGAGGAATGAATCAATTGGGAGAGAAAGCAGAACATGGACTTTTTTCTTGGATGTTTTTCATATTAGTCTGTTATTTAAAAAAATTAAGGTTTTTGTCTCAGCTGTGGAGCTGATAAACAATAGATGTCTTCTCATATATTTATCTAACAAGTATTATCAAATATCTACCATGTGAAAAGCACCATATTGGGTATTGAGGGTCATATAAAATAGATGTAAGATGACACTCTCTGTTCTACAGAAACTGAAACTCTAACAGAGGTACACTGTAGGTGACACCCTCCCTAACCCTCTTCCCTCCCTTCCATCAGGGGATGAACTAGCATCCACCCAATGCTTGAGCTCCTGGGAAGATCTAGAATAAACATAATTTAATCAGTGTGGGCAACTTTCCTCCTAGGTGGCTAGGAAAGCTTCTGCTGACAGTGACAAATATCTTATATTGGGGCCAGGCCTCAGCAGGGCAGGAAAGAACCACAGTCATAGAGAGGGGGTGAGGACCATGGTGGTGGTCTCCTGGTTCCTAAAGGGCAAGGTCAAAAGCTGAGAACAGCCAAAGTTTGCTCTGTGAAAGGTATTTACTTCATAGGTAACGGAGGAAGGAGAACAGCCAGTCTTCAGCTCTCACTGGGAATCCACATTCCCTTGTTTATGGACCACAGTTTCTCTCTCTCTCTCTGCAGGCTACTGATGGAGGCAAGAGCTCCTGCCTTCTGCCAAAGCTTGAGATATTGTTGCCCCAAATGGGAAGATACAAGGAAGAATGAGGCTTCTCCTCTGGGGAAGGCTGGAAAGGGTGGTGGCTAACTATGGGTCTTGATGCAGGGACTGTATGTCTCAGGTGGAGAAGGCAATTGCAGCAAACGCCATGTTGCAGAGGGAGGTCTGGAAGGGGCCATCGCAGTTAGCAGCAACTTCTACACTTCCGGCGTGCCTGATCCTACAGGAAAGGATTCTGAGTATGCGTGCTAATTTCTGGAATGCTTAGTCTGGTGACAATACATGTCAAGGGCAGCCCAGAGAAGAGGCACCTGGCTTGTTCCATTTTCCAGACATTGCAGGAGAGGGGCTGGAACAACTGTGGTTACAGGCAGAGGCAGGGAGCCCTGCTCCCAGGAAGGCATAGAAGAAGACCCAAGGCTAGAGAAAGAGGAAGCCAAAACTTCCCCAGATAGCAAAATCTGGGGTACCCTGAAACAGCCGGGTTGCATTCTCCTTTCCCTCCCTTCTTTAGCCTGCTCTTGAGTTCTTCTTTTTTCTTATTGCCTGCTCTTTTCAGTTCTCCTTTCTTCCCTCTTGCCTTTCATTTCTTTTTCCTTCCTTCCTCAGGAAAAGGGGAGGTAGTCCTTTTCTGTCTCTCCTTCTCTCAGCCCTCTCATTCTTTCAGGATTTGTTCCTTCTGCTGAGTATTAGCTGTTATTTTAAGTTCCATGGTATCAAATCAGGGGCCCAGGGTCTTCTGTTCCTCATGTGATTACAACCTCACTGTAGCTGAGATTGCTAGACTCCACCCAATATTCATTTTCTTCTTCTCTCTTGGTGGCAAACACATAAATATTATTTGAGGCTATATTGCATCCATTAAAAAAAAACTACATTTCTCAGTCTTTCTTACTTGGTGTGGCTAAGCAATCAAGGTAGGTCCAGTGGGATGGAAGCAGAATATTGTGTGGGACTCTGGGAAAGGTACATATAGGAAGCTGATCACTGCAGACTTCTTGCTCTTCCACCTTCTTCCTTCCTGCTAACTTGAGCACGGACATGGGAGCTGGAGCTCTGGAAGGCGTCTTGGACCATGCAGTGAACTTAAGGATGGAGCTGCACAACTAGAACCTTAGAGAGGAGGAGGCTGGTTCGTGGGGCCACTGCACATCTGTCACAGCAGCCTTTGGACTGGATGTCTCTGGACTTCCTATACATGAGAGGAAAATAAATTTCTGCATTGGCTAAGCCCTTGTTATTTCTATTCTCTGTTACTGTAGCTGAACTCAGTCTTAAGAGACTGACTAACTTCATCAAAACTGCTTCCCATGCTCCATTATTCCCTCTCGGGTCATTGACTCTTCTGTCTTCGCTATTAGCAGGACTCCATGCTATGAGGAGTAACCTAGGCACTCGCACGTTACATGGCTTGTCACATGCAGTGAAGCATCCCTGACTTGGTTCTCCATCCAGCAAACCTTTCATAGGCACAACACAGGACTTCGGGGGGAGTTCGGAGCTGTAGCTTTTGAAGGTTTGAGTACCCACAGCAGAGTCTCCTACAGAATGTCAGATGGGGAAGCGAAGGCAATCTGTCTGAGGCTGTCAGCTGTCCAGGAGCCCGGACAAGGCAACGATTTACGAGGAGCCTTCAGAGGCCAAGTGTAAGAGAGGGCTTCATCAAGCGGATTTTGCTGGCTGTGTTGTATGTACATTCACAAAGTAATTTACAGTTCCCTTGGAAACATGAAATAGTTAGGGTCTAAATTTAGAGTGTTCATTTGGAGCTGTTGTAATAAACCCAAAGAATATTCAGAGTGAAGGAACAGAGAGAAGAGATGTGGGACAATTCAATCAATCTCACCACCATAGGCCATCTACCAGGTCATGGAGACCATAGTTGCTTCTGCAAGAGATCGACACCCCTTCCCAGTCCTCCCAGTCAAGGAGCAGAGGGGAGGTGGCCACTTCTCTGCCTATTCTAAGAACTCTGGTCCTAGCACTTTGTTTTTTGGTTTACTCCTTTGCCTTCTCAGTTATGTGAGGCCCCACGACATTTGCCATCTGTTTTCTGTTCAATTTTCTTGCAAAGTGTCTCAGTGTGTGGTCCCAGAGAACCAGCATGTGAAACTCTCAGGATGCAGCCAGATTGAATTTTCAAGATTCATCCACATGCTGATTTCCCAGGAAGGTTCTGGCAGCCTGTGAGGTAACACACATTCGTTTCCAGAGAGCAGGTGTGAGGTGGAGCCCTGGAAGAAGAGTGGAGACTCCAGATAAGCTCTACCTTTTATGATGACAACACATGGGGTGTTGACTATCTCTGGGAACACTGTTCCTTCCCTGGGCCTGATAATTTATCATCTCTTGCCTGAATTGAAATATAAGTCCTCCAACCGAACTTTCACTGCTTCCTGTGTGTCTCCTTCCCTACCATCCTCCACACTGTCAGGGAGGTGAGCTGGCTCAGACCAGACTCCATTCCTCCCTGAGCTATGCCTATCACTGTCGTCCCCTGCTGAATGGCAACACTGTGACCTCGGGGCCATTTACGCAATAGTTGGCATATTGCCTACTTTATTTATTTATTTGTTTTTCTTGTAATCATGGGTGGCCCTTTAAAAAATTTTTTTTAAATTTATTTATTTATTAAATAATAATTTTTATTATGTTATGTTAGTCACTATACAGTATATCCTTAGTTTTTGATGTAATGTTCCATGATTCATTATTTGCGTATAACACCCAGTGCTCCATGCAATATGTGCCCTCCTCAATACCTATCACTGGCCTATCCCAATCCCCCACCCCCTCCCCTCTGAAGCCCTCAGTTTGTTTCCCAGAGTCCACAGTCTCTCATGGTTCATTCCCCCTTCTGTTTACCCCCCCTTCATTCTTCCCTTTCTTCTCCTACCGATCTTCCTATTTCTTATGGTCCATAAATGAGCGAAACCATATGATTGTCTTTCTCTGCTTGACTTACTTCACTTAGCATAATCGCCTCCAGTCCCATCCATGTTGTTGCAAATGTTGTGTAATCGTTCTTTCTGATGGCTGAGTAATATTCCATTGTATATATGGACCACATCTTCTTAATCCAGTCATCTGTGGAAGGGCATCTCGGCTCCTTCCACAATTTGGCTATTGTGGACAATGCTGCTATGAACATTGGGGTGCATATGGCCCTTCTCTTCACTACGTCTGTATCTTTGGGGTAAATACCCAGCAGTGCAATTGCTGGATCATAGGGTAACTCAATTTTTAACTTTTTAAGGGACCTCCACACTGTTTTCCAAAGTGGCTGTACCAATTTGCATTCCCATCAACAATGTAAGAGGGTTCCCCTTTCTCCACATCCTCTCCAACATTTGTTGTTTCCTGCCTTGTCAATTTTTGCCATTCTAACTGGTGTAAGGTGGTATCTCAATGTGGTTTTGATTTGAATTTCCCTGATGGCTAATGATTTTGAACATTTTTTCATGTGTCTGTTAGCCATTTGTATGTCTTCTTTGGAAAAGTGTCTGTTCATATCTTCTGCCCATTTTTTGATTTGATTATTTGTTTCCCATGTATTGAGTTTGAGAAGTTCTTTGTAGATCTTGGATACTAGTCTTTTATCTGTAGTGTCATTTGCAAATATCTTCTCCCATTCTGTGGGCTGCCTCTTAGTTTTTTTGACTGTTTCCTTGGCTGTGCAGAAGTTTTTTTCTTGATGAAGTCCCACGAGTTCATTTTTTCTTTTGTTTCTCTTGCCTTTGGAGATGTGTCATGAAAGAAGTTGCTGTGGCCGATAGCAAAGAGGTTGCAGCCTATGTTCTCCTCTAGGATTTTGATGGATTCCTGTCTCACATTGAGGTTTTTCATCCATTTGGAGTTTATCTTTGTGTATGGTGTGAGAGAGTGGTCAAGTTTCATTCTTTTGCATATTGCCTACTTTAATTCAAAAGAAGTTTATTGAGTTTCTGAGTGAATAGCACTATCATATCCCTGCTTACAATCTTACAATGTCTCCCTGCCATCTATATTCTCAGCTCCTTAGCTTGGCATTGCAGCTGCTTCATGACATGATTCTATTTAGGTCTCCAACCTCACCTCTCACCACTGCTTACCTCTTGATTTGTGCCTGGGAACATTTGTCTACCTATGCTGGCTCCTACCATATTCCAGCATGCAACATGGAGTTTTTGAATTCACTGGATTTGCTGTCCCTCTGCTGAATAGGCTCCTGATAATTCTTTTCTATTCCTTACTTCCTTACCTCCCCCTCCCCACTAATGCACTGTGCCTAACTAATGCCTCCTTAGCTTTAAGATTGGCTATCACCACTTCTGGGAAGCTCTCTCTGATCCTCCCCAGGTTAGCTAATCATTGTGTCTCTTTTTCACTCCCACAGCTTTCTGCATTGCACTTTCTACATTGCCTTGTGACTGTATTTTTATGTTTCTGTTTTTCCTTCTAGACTATGAGTTCTTTAAAGGCAAGGACTGAGCTTTTAATTCCATTCACAGACTCATATTTCTTTAGTATGTCTTAGGCATGGGAGCACTGTAATGAACAAAATAACTCCCAGGAATTTATACCCTAGTGGTAGAAGAGAGAAAAGAGACATAAAGACATCAAGTAATGATAAGTACTATAAAGAAAGTTCGAATAGAAAACAGGGAAGCAAAGCAGTGCTAGGAGGTCTAAGGACACCTTTGATGAGAAAATATTTAAGGAACTCTTAAAGGAAGTGAGGGAATGAGCCATGCAGATAACTGGAAAGCATTTTAGTTCGAGAGACCAGCAAGCGCAAAGTCCCGAGGTGGGGTTATGTTTGAGTTATTCCAAGAAGAAGGCAAATGAGCTAGAGCAAGAGTGACACTGGGTGTCTGAGAGCAGAGCCTAAGAAGCCATGACAAGAACTAACAGTTTTTCTTTGAGTAGGATGGGGAACCATTGCAGGGTTATGAGCAAAGGAGTGTGACTTACATAATGTCTTAGAAGAGAGATTAATGGGGTTTGCTGATGGACTGAATATGGTAGATAAGAGAAAGAAAGAAATGAAGTGTGGCCCCAAGATTTTTGGTCTGTGCAAATCAGGTTTAGAGCATGGAGTACCAGAGGCTTGACTAGAGGTGTATAAAGTCTGAGATAGCATTAGAACCCCAGAAAGTCATACTGAGGAGGAAGTTGGATTACGAGTCTGGAATTCAAGGAAGAAGTTGGGCTAGAGATATAATTTTTGAAAGTTGTCATAGAATGTTCATGGAAGTAAATGGAGTGAGTGTAGGAGAATAGAAGGATCCTGAGGACTGGTCCCTCTGGTAACCTAACGTTGAGAGAGTCCACTGATGATGAAGAGCCAGCATAGATGAATCAGAAAGAGCACCTACTGAGGCTTGAGGAGAACCAAGAGACAGTGGATTTGTGACAAGTGAAGACAGTGTTTCACAGAGTAGGGAGGATTCAACTGCATTAAGAGCTATGAATCAATCCAGTAAGATGAGGCCTGAGAATTGATCATTGGATTTGGCAATGGAAGTAATAGCTGACTGAAAGCAGAGGAAAATAGATGATGCAGAATAAAGAGGATGTTTGGTGAACTGATGTCCTTGAGTAGGCAAGAGTGGATGGAATCCAGTAATTGAATGGAAAGAGTTGGCTTTAGAGAAGAGCCTCATTCCTGGAAGGAAGGCAGCGTAAAAGCAAGTGGGTTGACAGATGGGAAAGTGGAAGTAGATAGATTTCTCTTCTGATTGTTTCCGTTTCTCAAAGTAAGAAGCCAGGTCATCATCTGAAATGAAGGGGAGGGCACAGGTCTTATTAATCTCTGGGTCCCCAGCAAGTAACATGGTGGCTGGCACACGGTTGGCATTAACGCATGGTGGATGAGTTGAAGCTCTACCCAATGACTTGGCATTTTCTGGTTGTCTGGGAAATGTAACACTACTCTAGCTTTGTGCTCCTTATCTGTTCGGAACACTTGCTGAAATTGTACTAGAAGAGAAGATGGGATGCCATGCTAGAAACACAATGCTGATTTGATAAAAAAAAATGTGTGTGCCTATTTATAAATGACATATATAAAAAATATACATACATACATAGATGCATATTTATTACATATACATAACTAAAAATTAAACCAGTTTATAGACATTAACAAATACTATGTACTAGATTAACCCATCTTAGATCATTGTTCTTCCCTGTTATAGACATGGGCAATATTCTGCCAGTTATAGAAATACATATACTTTCAAAAGATCGTGTAGAGTCAGGTCCATGGGAGGCCAGAGAAGGAGCTGTGGTGGAAGGAGGGGGTCTCTAGACATTCCTTCAGCTGCATTAGAGAAATAAATTTACTCCATGCACCTAGTCCTAATACTGAGGGTCACCAAGAGAAGAACGTGAAAATGGGCATGAGAGACTATGGACTCTGAAAAACAAACTGAGGGCTTCAGAGGGGAGGAGGGTGGGGGAATGGGATAGGCTGGTGATGGGTAGTAAGGAGGGCACGTATTGCATGGTGCACTGGGTGTTATACGCAACTAATGAATCATTGAACTTTACATCAGAAACCAGGGATGTACTGTATGGTGACTAACATAATATAATAAAAATATTATTATGAAAAAAAAAGAACCCATTTGAACTCCCCCCAAAATAAATAAACAACAACAAAATTAGGTAAGCAAGGAAAGGGAGTGTGAGTTACTAAAAGCCAGAATTTGAAATTGGAAGCCTTCTCAGCCCGGAACCAGCTGCAATGGGAACAGAGGGGGCAGAGCCTGACATCTGTTGGGGGATGGCGTGCTCTCAGGGACTGCTGTGGCTTCAGCCCACAGAGAAGTGGCATGTTTCTCCAAAATGGGAGCTCTGGAGGAATCTATGAGGTAAGCAGTACAGTAAATTTTAGTTTGTCTCACTGACCTACCTTTTTTTTTTTTAAATCTCTTATTTTTCTCTTGGCTTCCCCCACCCCCCGCTCCCTTCTCCTTCAACCAGTTCACAGAATTCACTGAATAGCAGGCAGCAGAACATGTAAACCAGCCTCATAAATTAGGACAAGACGACTCCCATCCGTTTGACCTGGAACCATGAAAGCGGTGAGAGACTTAATCAGAAACACGATGAGAGAGAATGAAGACAGAGCAGCCTGGGGTCCTGCCTGAGGGGAGGCTGTAAGACCGGGAAGAGATGGGTTGAAACATTGATGTCAAATCTCAGGGCTCTGAAGTTAACACCAGCTGGATTACTGGAACACGGAGAGGGAGAGGGTGGTCTCAGAGCCGACAGGACAGACGAAGAGCAAATGCGTCTGGAATCTCTGAACCATAACCAGATGCATCGTCTATCGACATCGATGCACACAGAGCGACTGGAGGGAAGAGGCAAAAGCCTTCACCCACATCCGTCCTGCGAACTCAGACGCTGGCTCCTCTATTTCCAAGCGTGATAGTACAATAAATACGAAAAGTCCTGTCAACTGCCCAAGTCCGTCCTTACTCAAATCAGCCGGAACAAGTTTCTCCAAGTAAATGCCAACAAATCAGAAAGATGCAAGGCATCTAGGAAAAAGGAGCCTTGGAATAACTCCCAAACAGGGAATCGCACTCTCAGACAGTTGGTGTATTTCCAGGCTCTGCAAATTGATCCAGGCTGTATACTGTGTTGTAAAATTAGCCATACCTTTCCAAGTACTCTGTGCTAGTCTGGTTTCAGAAGGCTGTAAAGGTGCGAAATCCGTTGTAAAGATAGTAACGTGTTCGCCCTGCAGGCAACTTGTAGCTCAGAGGAACATTTACTCCGTAGTATAATTTTTCAATAATATTACATGCATTAATAAAGGTAATTTAGAAAAAGCCCCATAAAGTCATTTGACTTTTTTGCCGATTGCCAGAGTAATAAAAAGCCTTTACATTATGCGGCAATAGAAAAGCTGTACCCTTTTGCTTAAGTTAAGTCCTTTCAGCGTTTACAACTAGATATTTGTGTGTCGCTTTATTGCCATTTTATTTTAATTTGAACTATGGGTTTCCTGTCTCTGGATGGCACTGCTCTTATAGTTTTGGAGAAGAGAACTCTTACTCCTCACACCAGAAGGATCAAGGACATGAACATTGGCCTAGAACGTCCTGTCACTGCCAAGTGCTCTTGACTCTCAGGCCAACCAGCTCCTTCAGTCAACACAAGTGAGCCAATGTTCGCTGATCACCTACTGTGTGCTAGGCTCTGTGGTAGGGACTGTGGGGGATATTGGAGCAAGACTGTCATCGGGGGTAAGAGGTTCAAAACAAGCTTTGCTACAGTGAACCCGGAGAGTGAGACGCCGTGAATGCAAGCTTCAGCTGCCGTAGATGGTAACCACATTCGAGCCAAGGAGAACTGTCTTGTCCCCAAGAAAGAGGGGGAATGAGAGAGATGGAAACTGAAGGAGGAGAGGGTCATGGGAAAGGATGATGGAGTCTGGATGGGGCTTCTGGGAAGGACTTGAGAAGAAAGAATGCAAAAAGACAGATTCTGAAGTTGAATGCTCCATGACATAAGGTGTGATTTCCTTCTCTGCAGCTCCCAAAACCCTCAGGAAACTTTACTGTCCCTACAAATACTCTATTTGAGAGTTAATTTTTTTTTTTGGGTGGGGAAGGCCTCTTCAGATGAACCTAACAGAGGACTAAATTTCTTGTTGATATGAACTTGAGGCAAAGTATAAGCCCGTGGGAGAGAGTCGGTCTTCCTCTGGCCATGGACTTGGGCGTCTGTGTCCGGGTGGTCTAGATCTCTTCAGATAGGGAGGAACCAGAATCAGAGACTCTAATCAAAATACAATCTGTTAGGAAAATCAAAACCAGCATACAAAGCCACGCTATCCGATAGAGACGGAATAAGGTAAAGTAGTGAATCGAAAGCTAGGACTGTGGCTGTCAGAGGGGGAGGAAGGAACCCTGTAATATGCAGAAGGCTTTTAAGGAGTCTCTTCATTTTCTGACCAGGGAATCTAAGACCTTTTTAATGGAGGAAGTGAGACATGATGGGGGCTTTAGAAGATCTAAGGATTTGAACGGGCCGAGGGGAATGCGGGTGTAGGGCGTAAGAGAAGCACACACGAACAGGAGCAATATAGGGGCTGTGGCGGGCAGTATCCTAGTGAACCCTTACTAGGTGCATCACTAGGTGTCTTACCCATTGGTCTATGGGCAGAGCTTCCTGAACCCTGATTCCTTGGAAGGTATCATAGGTTCTGACTCAAATCGGTCCTTCAGACATCACATCCAAGAAGTAACAAAGAGCATGATTTATTCATTCTTCCATTCAACAAGGAGATGGCAGGTAGCATTCCTATTGCTAGAATTACAGTGGTAAATAATAGAGACACAGTCTCTGCTGTTCTGTCCTCTGGGAGAGAATGAGAACGAGCATGTAAATCCATATCTAAACAACCTAAATTGCAACTGGTAACCAACAGGATGCTGAGAGAGAGAATACTGCTGGGCAGGCAGAAGCTACTTAAGAAAAGGTATTCAGGGCAGATCTCACCAAAGAGATGATATTTACATTGGGACCTGAAGAATGAGAAAGAGAAAGTCACGCAGAGAGGGTGGAGGTGGAGAGGAATGGCCCAGGGAGAGGGGAAAGAATGTGCAAAGGTCCTGTGTTGGGAAAGAACTTGGCACCTCTGAAGACTCTTGAAGACCAAGATGGCTGAGGCACAGTTAGTAAGAGGCATGATGCAGAATTGGGGAGTGAGATGGGCCAGATCACGCAAGGCCTCACACACCAAACACAGGAGTTTAGGTTTGGTCCTCATGGCCATGAGCATTCGTCGAGAGATTTTGAGCAGAAGTCTTAAATTAAAAGAAATGTTTTCATTTCTTGGTCTCTATAAAAATTTTCAATAAACAAATTCTAACTATGTACAGGTGTGTACATGCCGCAGCCACTATGCTATAGAAAATGGTACAAAGCTGCTAAGGTTTACTCATCACAGGTCCCTGAACAGCCAACAGATGGATAATAACATTTAGTCAGTGCCGACTGGTAATTACAGTATATATTTAAAGGAGAAATAACTACATTTCCTGCTTCAAGTTCTCTCTTATGAAATGGAGAACCGATACCTCCCCAATTATATGCCAGAGACACAATCCATAGTTCCCAGAACTGATAGAAAACTCCCCGAGGTTAATAATTCATGCATGACCTGCGATTGCAATGGTACGTTTTATCTGTTTTCATTAGATGTGCTCCTTTATTGAGTTTCCACTGTGCGCATCAGTAGCGTGTGTGTGCCCCTGTTTGAAATAAGATGCTTGCTTTTAAAATGTTCTGGACAATATAATTTCATCTGAACCATTATGGGGAACACGTGGTTCCTGTGTGTCTGGCTTTTAAAATCTTTTCACGCTGATCTCTAAGACTGTGGTTGGATGGGGTCTCAACCTTGTCCAGGTCCAAGGAGTGGCGGCTCTCACTTTCTCATGGATCAATTAGCCCCTCTGCTCCACAACACAGACCTCTGATCCCGAGAGGAGGCTTTCTCACTCAGGGCACGTTGCAAGAAGCCGTGGCACATACTCTGAATGAGCATAGCCCAGTGACCAGCAGGGGGAGAGGGACATCTCTGCCCGGCTGAGTCTGACAGAAGCATTCAGGGAACCCCTGCACCAGGACCAGAGCTCGGGGTCTGCCCCAGTCTGCCCCAGATCTTGGGTCAGAAGCTCGGCTCTGTCTCTTCTTTCCCTCAAGGCACGTTCTTCCAGCCACAGATGGCTATGATTTTTTCCTTTATTTTATTTTTCTGGGACTAGATAGAAATTCCTGAACAAAGAGCTGCTTTGTAATTATTGGTGACATAGTCTAAGTTATGGCTCTCTAACTGATTGTAAAACCAATTAGAAACTATGTTGCTAGGAAGATACATAATATGTGTAGATCTACGGATATGCACAGTTGTACAATTTACTAATCGTGGCCATCTCTGAATGGTGGGATTTTAATTATTTTTCCGTTTATTTATCTGTATTTTCTCAATTGTTTTTCGCCATGGAAAGGTTACTTGGTTTATGTTAACCTGAATTATTTATATAATTAAAAAAACCAAAGCAAAGAAAAAAATTATTCACTGTTGGTGCCCCGAGGAGGGAAACGGACAGTCACAGTGAGCTGGCGGGGGGGGGTGTGCGGGGAGGAGAGAAGTGATAGCCCTTAAGACAGCCTTCAGGACCAGCCAGCCTCTGAGGAACTCAGGGGGTGTGGGTGCCCCAGACATTTTCTGTGTGTCTGTGTGGGTCTGAGTGTGTGTACGCGTGTGTTCCAGAGGACCAAACCTCCCTGTGACATAAACCCAGGAAACTCATCACTTAGGCTTCTATCATCTTCTGGAAGTAGTGGTGGCATGGAGGGGGTGAGGGGTGGTCTCTGAGGGGGTGGCGAGTTTCCTTCTTGGAGACCCACACCAGCAGTGAATTTGCTTTCTCTCCTTTCCTGGTGTTCCCCCTGCTTGTCTGTAGATGTTCACTTCTTCCCCATTCTCCTTCCCCTCTCCCACATTCTAGTCCTCCTCCTTGTCCTCCCTCCCCTCCTCCTCCTCCTCCCCGCTTCTCTTTTTATTTTATTCCTACTCCTTTTGTTTTTGGAGGGGAGGGCACAGTTCCTGAACCATCTATCATCCTGCCTTTTTCCCTGTCCCTATTTACGGCAGACACTTTCAACACCCAGTCCCTCCCACCTCTGACTCTTGATAATCAAAGTCAAACTTCTGGAACATAGAAAATATTTTCTCTATAAAACACCAAATCCAAAAGTTCCAGTATTTTTGCCAATCAAAACCACTGGGACTTCAACACAGTAGTCTCTGCTGTGACTTTTTCAATGCCTATTTGGAGATACAATCGATTTCTGTGTTTTTCTATTTTTCTGTTAGTTGGGGTTTTTTTGTTCTTGATTTTGTATTCTTCCCACTTGTGGGCAAGGAGTGGCTTCTGAGGCAACAAAGGCCTTGCAAGCTCCATGTGGGGAGGGAAGTATGTGGTGTTCAAAAAGCGAGCCTTCCTCAGTTAATATCCAATTTTATTCCAGCACATGTAAGATGGTACCAATTACACTCTTATCTTCTAAGGTTGTTATGAGGCTTGAATGAGCTAATCCATGAGAACCTTTAACACACGGCCTGGTGTGTAGTGAGGGCTCAGTAAATGTTATCTGTTATTATTACTATTATTATCATGCTGCCCATTACTTTCCACTGGGAAAAGACAACAGATGACTGGATTCATCTTCCCCAGGTGTGAACAGAGGTGGTTTGAAGCCACATAAGAGCTCCAGTGACCTGCGCAGGTGCTGCTCTCCCCTACCTGGTTCCCCTACCCTGGCGGGCTCCTGAGCCCTGGCATGCTCACTCTAGCTTTGCCCCCCGCCCCCCCCCCCCACCATCTTGCTCTTAGGAGCGTTCAGGGGTTTTGCTGGCTTTCCAGTCCAGTGATCAGTGGCCCACGGTGCTTCCCTGTCCACCTCTGATCAGGCTAAGGTACATATGGTCACATAAGACACACAGAGACCTAGGTGTGCTGGCTTACTGAAGCCACTGAAAGAGACTGACCAGTCATATATTCTTCCTGGTGGGAAGCAAGTCCTACCCACCAGGTGCAAGGTTCAAGGTTCAAGGTTCCTGTTCACACTGGTGACCCCTTGAAGTCCACCGGCAAGCCTGTAGTCTAGCACTGCAGCTAGAGCTGTTGCTATCCCTAAGGCAGGGGGGAGAGCCCAGAGAGGGAGTGGGCTGTGGCTTTGAGCTGTCCTGCTTCCATGCCAAGAGGGTCACCGCACCACACACGGAAGAACGGTCCAGGAAACGTCGAAGCTGCTTGGGCATGCTTTAGTCGTTCCTTGGGGCTGGCTCTGAACTAGGAGGATTACTTTTCCATAGAGTCCTAGCATCTGACCCAGTGATCAGCCTGCTGGTATTGCCACCTACTGACATAACTAAGTGGTAGCAAATCATGGGAAGTTCTGCAAAGACATTGAGCTCTTTTTCATCTCAAATAGCAGAGACCACTTGGAGTTGTAGAAACACTGTGTGGAAACAGCTGCTTACCTAAGCAGCCCGATCACGTGACATTTACAGACCTCTAGGGAACGGCTGGCCAAACCTCCATTCCACCAGGGACCTCTGCTTCTCCTTCACTCCCACACACAAGCACACATACACACATGCACACACACACATACACAGACATGCGGGCAGACACATACCTACGAGTATACATGCACGCGTATACATATAAACACACATGTGCCCATAGCAATGTCCGGGGCACCCACAGAGCCTGAACACTTGGGGGACGCATTGATCCTGCAGCAGGACTTCAGGGCATTCCTCTCCTTTCCCCTCTTCTTTTCCTTGCTCTAGCAAATCTAGCAAATGCTAGATTCTTGAAAACATTGGGTTGTGCGGGACGGCTAGGAGACACTCGGTTTGTGCTGGGTCACTTGCTAAATGAGTAGCCCTGGAGACTGGATACTTGGGGCTGCCATCTGTCCTGGGAAGGCGTTTGTGAAGGTTAAAGTGAAGGGGTGACAAAAAAGATGGAGCCATAAGGAATGCCAAGGCTTCATTAATGTGTCGGAGGAAGGAGGGCATCTCTGTGGCTGAGTCTCACTGACATGGGCTGAATTTGGGGGGGAATCCTCTCTCACCTGCTCATGTAGGACATAGGAGAGGCCTCCGAGTCCAGAGGGCCAGAGAGATCCATGCACTTGAGCTATGGGAGGCAGAGCCCCCCTCCCTGAAGCTTCCTTCTCTGTAACTCAGAGAATTTCTGCCAGACACGGATCAGCTTCATCTGCTGCCTCATCAATGACCTCCAGCAAGTTTTGCTTTGCTTTTGCAACACCTGCTCCTCTACCGACACGGGCTCACCGGTCCCTCCAGGTCTCCGTTTCCTCCTGGGCCCACTGCCTCCTGGTACCCCTTCCTCCTCCCAACCTGGCTTAGACCCATGACCTGTCCTGTACCAGGAGAGCCTACTCCCTCTCTCGTGTCCTTCTCCTGCCTGTCCCAGGACAGTCTCCCACACTCCATCTAGGCATCCTTCTGCCTTCCTGGGCACTATGGGGAAAAACCTATCCCCAACATTGTCATCTATACCATTAAAGATTCATGGCCTCCGGCAGAAGCTGGGAGCAAGGAGGGCTTCATAACCCTTCTCTCTGTCCCTCCATCAGAACTTCTCTCCTCTTCCCAGTCCTGGTATCACTATCTCTCCATAGCTTTGCAGCTGTGAGGTGACCTTCACTTTTAGCGATAACAAAAATAGAAATATTTAGGTAGGATCCTCTAAGACATAGCTGAGTTGTCACCTCCTCCAGGGAGCCCTCCCTGAGAGCAGAGTACCTCTCCCAACTCTGGGTCAAGTTCTCTGCTTAGGGCTCCCGTAGCAGCACGTACTTCTCTTTACCATGGCCTTTATCATGCCAGTCTCTGACTCAGTCTGTTTATTGGACTTTCTGGGTGGGAAGTTCCTGAAGAACAAGGATTATATCTTATCTCTGACTCTCGAGTGCCCAGCACAGAGTAAGTGCTCAGCATACTTTCATTTGATGAATGAATGAAGGAAGCCCATCCTTCATGGGCACATGAACCCTAACCAGGCCCACAGTAGTCAAGGCCGGGGAGTCTCCCTAAAGGGACACAGGAACATCCCATAGGTCCCAAGAAGCCGTCTGCAGCATGGTGGTCCGGAGACACTTATAACAATGAGAAAACTGTTCTCATCAACTGGCATTCCACAGATTTTTAACTGCTCATTTTGAAGGGAGGGGAAGCAATTTCCTCTCCTGTTCTTCCCTTCCAAAAGACAAATTCACCCTTGGCTTGGAGTCCTGACATGTACAACCAGCTATACGCTGGTGCAAGGGAGAGTGTGAAGGGGTTTAAGCTATGTTTCGTTCCCCTCTCCCTGTCGTATCTCTCTTAGTCCCCTTTTGCTGTGTCAAAGGGCTAGAATTTTCAAGCTCGAAGAGATCTTATGGGCCATCTAGCCCAATTCCTTGCTTTTGCACTTGAGGAAACAGAGGCCTGAGTTCAAAGACTTCTTGATGCCGCGTAGTGGCCCTGGGACTGGAATCTGCTCGCCTGTCCACCACACTGCATTGTTTCCAGCGGGAGAAGTCTTAGTTATGTCTCTGGGGAGACATATGGGGATTTCATCCTTGTGGCACTAAGATAGGCCATCCTGTCACGTCCCCTGCCCGCTAGGAAGAGAGCCTCTGACAGCCCCTGAGAGCAGACGTGTGGAACCCACTGAGCATGAGACTGGCAGTGCCTTCACCTTTCACCCGACTGCCTATCTCAGCAGCAGGTAGCGCTGTCTGTTCCCAGCTTGGCAGGACTGTAGCTCTTATTGATGAAAGAGTTATCAAGCCAAGCCTGAAAAATGACTTAGCATTTTGAATGTTGGAGAGACACAGACTAATGGGTTCTCTCCTTACATATATTATGTGACTTAGGGGCAAGTCTGTAAAGAACTGCTCCAACTGGACCCAGCCTGGTCTCCCTTGTCATCTCTGAGCTTTCTGGGGACAAAAAGCCTGACACAGTTGGGAGTGGACATGTGGCTTGGGTTTTAGTGTCTCAAGTGTACCCTGTCATGCTATATGTTTGTCTGTCCCGGCCCCCACTTGGAGGCAGCCAAAGCAGCAGCCGAAGGAACAGTTCCCAGGCGAGGCAACAGTGTAATGGGAGACAACATCACGTACCCTGCATCTCCCTCTGTCAACTCATTTTGGGGTCCTGTGACTACTGTGCACTGTCAGATCACACATTCAGATTTCCTTCATCCCACAGGCACTGAGTGCCCCCTGTATGCCAGGCCTTGTTGGGGCTCTGGGATTCAGCAGGGAACAAGGCAGCTTGCTTTACCGTCCAGTGGGGAAGAAGACAGCACCCAACAGAGGTGCTATGTAATATCACAAGTACAACCATTATGGAGTAAACACACCCAGAAACAGGACCTGGTGACTGGTTGGGCACATGGGCTACTGTAGCTTGGGTGCATGGAGAAATCCTCTCTAAGGAGGATATATTTGAGCAGAGACCTGAATGAAGAGAGGAGCTGGCCGTACTTGGGTCTGGGGGGATGCATTCTAGGCACAGGCAAAGACTCTCATGAGGCTGTGATTGATGTGTTTGAGAAATGGACAGAAGGCTCATATGGCTGGAGCTTGAAAAGTCTGGGAGAGAGAGAAAGCAGACAGAAGGACCCATAGGGCCTAGTGGACCAGGGAAAGGAGTTTGGATTTTATTCTTAGCATGAAGCTTTGGAGAGCTTTAAGGGAGCAGGGAGTGACAGGAACAGATTTGTATTTTTAAGAAGATGATCCCATAAGCCAATGTTCACAACAACCTTATTCATAATAGCCAAAGGGTGGAAACATCCCAAATGCCCCTCGACAGATGAATGGAGAAACAAAGTATGTTGTAATATTATTCAGTGTTACAAGGAAGGAAATTGCGACACCTGCTACAACATGGGTGAACCTTGAAGAGCTGAGGGCAATAAGCCAGTTACAAAAGGACAAATAGTATATGACTCACTTATACGAGGTACCTAGAGAGGGGGACATATGTTCCCAGACAGCTCAGATTCAGGCAGATGGAAGGCAGAATGGTGGTTACCAGAGGCTGCAGAGAGGGGTGGACGGGGAGGAAATGTTCAATGGGCAGTTTCAGTCAGAGATGGTGGAAAGTTCTGGAGATGGGTGGTGGTGATGGTTGCACAACAATGTGAATGTGCAGTCAGTGAATTGTGCACTAAAAATGGTTAAAATGGTAAATCTGATACATGCATGTTTTACCACAATTAAGGAAAACACAAACATGGGGCACCTGGGTGGCTCAGTTGGTTGAGCGTCCGACTCTTGGTTTCAGCTCAGGTCATGATCTCAGGGTTGTAAGATCGAGCCCTGCATTGGGCTCTGCGCTGGGTGTGGAGCCTGCTTAAGATTTTCTCTCTCCCTGTCTTTCTCTCCCTCTCTTAGAAAAGAAAAGAAAAGAAAAGAAAAGAAAAGAAAAGAAAAGAAAAGAAAAGAAGAGAAAAAAGAGAAAGAAAAGAAAAAAGAAAAACACAAACAAAAAATGAATAGAAAGCAGAGACCACCCTGGCTTCTCTGTGAATGGGCGATGGTGGGAGAGCACGTAGAAGCAGAAAAAAACAACAGTTAGGAGACAATTGTCATGGCCCGGGTGGTTTGGACCAGGTGGGAGGAATGAGAAAGAAAGGAAAGGTTGGAAATAATTTCCAACTTAGAGAAAAGTGGTAAGAGTAAGCGAAAATACCCCATCACCCTTTCCCCGGGGGATTGGTGAAATATTTCAGAAACAGGGATGCCTGGGTGGCCCAGTCCGTGAAGCGTCTGGCGTCTGCCTTTGGCTCAGGTCATGATCCCAGGATCCTGGGATCCAGCCCCATGTTGGGCTCCCGGCTCAGGGGGGAGCCTGCTTCTCCCTATTCCTCTGCTCCTCCCCACTGCTTGTACTTTCTCTCTCTATCGTGCTTTCTATCTCTCTCTCACTCAAATAAATAAATAAAATCTTAAAAAAAAAAAAAAGAAAAAAGTGGAGCCTGACTTCATGATGGTCCAGGCATGAGGCTGAGGGACAGAAAGACTTGGAGTCCCTTCCGCAGAACCACAGGAAGCTGGCTATGGAAGAGTAGCCATCAAATTCGCACACCATTGAGTATCAGCTAACAAAGCTGGGCCCAGAGAGGTGAGGTGAGCCCCTCTGGGACACACAGTGAATTCTTGGTAGGGCCAGAATGTGAGCTCAACACATTTGCAGTTTTTGATCAAAGGTAAAACCATATTGAAGCTAATGGATTTTAGCCATTTTTCACCTTTATGGAAAGGTCAGGTGGCGATTAGTGAGGGAGAGGTGGGGCAGGCTGGTTTCTCAGAGAGGGATCATGTCTCCCTGTTCTCGGGTTCCTAACACCCTTATGGGGGAAGGTAGACGGCCTTAGGCTGTTAACCACCGAAGCCACCAGAAAGTCGCTCAGTTTCTCCATTTTCTAAATGAGTCTAGCAATCTGTCTCTGGGGGCTGTAATGGGAGTAAGAAGAACATGTCTTTCAGTTAAAAGGGTTTTAGCAGATAGAACTCTACCTGAAATGCCTCCCCACACCCCCAAATGGCTCCCCTACCTCTTGTCACAGTGATTGAAATCTCAATGATGGAATCACTCTTTAGGGTCGCAAGCAGAAAATGCTGAAAAGCAGCTGGTTGTGTTTCATTCATTCATTCATTCATTCAATCTGTCACCCATAATGTACTGAACTATGCTAAGCACAGGCTGATAGAACTAAGACATTATCTCTTCCCCACAATGGGCATCTGGTATTTTGGAAAGAACATATGCTTCGCAGTCAGACAGAGCACTTTGGGTACCGGCTCCCTCATGTTTAATGATGTTGGACAAGTAACCTACACTCTCTGAGCCGTGGTTTCTTCATCTGCAAAGTGGGACCTGTGTTGGTTTTAAAGCATGGCTGCAAATTCTTTTATACACCTCTCATCAAGAGGTGGGGTCTTGTTGGCTCCCCACAAATGGGTAGAATATGGTTGCTTCAATCAATAGAATATGGTGAGAGTGATGCCATATGATTCCTGAAGCTAGGTCGTGAAAGCCATGGAGTTTCCTCCTTGTTTTCTGGAACACTGAGCCAGCATGTAAGCCACCATTCTGGAGAGGCCACAAGGAGACACACCAGCTTGATAGTAATCATCCCAGAGCCTGGCCCAGTCATGCCAGTGGCTTCATCTTAGCCCTGGATGTTGCAGCCCGGATTCTTCTAGTCTCCGGCTGTTCAACTCTAACCAGGGACAAGCTGTGCTCGCTATGCTTTGTGCAAATTCCTGGCCCAGTGGTAGAATCATTCTTTAGGGTTGCAAGAATCCATGGCATTAATGAAATAGCTGATATTTTATAGTACTAGGTTTTGGGGTGATTTGTTGCATAGATAACTAGAACATAGCCAATATTACATCCTTTAGGATTACTGTGCATTTTGTTTTATTTTTAAAGATTTTATTCATTTATGTGACAGAGAGAGAGCATAAACAGAGAGAGCAGCAGGCAGAGGGAGAGGGAGAAGCAGGCTTCCTGCTGAGCAAGGAGCCCAATGCGGGGTTCGATCCCAGGACGCTGGGATCACAACCGGAGCAGAAGGCAGAGGCCCAACCGATTGAGCCACCCAGGTGTCCCGGATTACTGTGCATTTTAAATAGAAAATGAAAAATTATATAAAGCATCTCGCTTATACTATTGTCTTAGTCTGTTTGGGTTGTTACAACAAAATACATGCTAGGTGACTTATAAAGAACAGGAATTTGTTTCTCATAGGTCTGGGGCTGGGATGCTAACACGGTCAGTTGAAGACCATAGCAGACTTCTCATTGTATCCTCACATGGCAGAAAGGGCCAGGGAGCTCCACTGGGGTCTCTTTTATAAGAGTACTAATTCCATTTAGGAAGGCTCATGACTTAATCACCTCGCAAAAGTCCCACCTCCAAATACCTTCGGGGGTTAGAATTCAACACAGAAATCTTGAGGGGACACAAACGTTTAGACCATAGTATTAGAATCCCAATAAATAGGTATTTCCCTTTTCAGACAAAAGATCTTCCCTGTCTATCAATAGAAGCAGGCATGCCAACTAATAACTAAATACAATGTGCAAACATTATAATCGATGTGAAAATAAAGTGCAAAAAATCAGTCAAGGAGCAATTTAATTTTGTGAGGATTGGGGGACGTGAGACCATCAGGGGAAATTTTAGGAGACATTTACATCAGGCCTTGAAAGACTGGCAGATAAAGTGGGAGGAGGGCCTTCTAGGGAGAGAGGCAGCAACCCTGGTTTGGTAAACCCTCTAGTTATTTCCTTACTCCCACCTCGGCCCCGGGTCAGGCTCTTCCAAACAGAGCAGCCGGCGAGTCCTTGATGGTGTAAGTCAGGTCCTGACATTCTGTCTCAACTGCCATGGCTTTGATCGTGCTCAGAGTAAAAACCAAAGTCCTGACAGTAGTCCACGAGTAGAGTGACCGTATAATTGTTGGTTTGCAACCTTTGGAGCTCCCCGGGTGAAATCTGAAACTAGCTTCTGGATGCAGTGGGCAGGGAGGGAATGAAGAAAGAGGCAGGTGACTCTGGATTGGTAGGCAGCAGCTTTAATATACAAGGGAACTTACATATGAGGCTTGTCTTGGGTGGCCACAAGAGAAGATCTTCACGTTGCCTGCCGCATCTTACAAGTTTATATAGACAGCTTAACGGGTTCACTCACATATACCTTCCAGATAGTTTCTTTCTTTCTTTCTTTCTTTCTTTCTTTCTTTCTTTCTTTCTTTCTTTCTTTCTTTCTTTCTTTCTTTCTTTTTACGATTTTATGTTTTTATGCTTGAGAGAGCAAGAGTGAGAGTGAGAGAGAGAGCACAAATGGGAGAAAGGGCAGAGGGAGAAGCAGACTCCCCACTGAGCAGGGAGCCCAATGCAGGACTCGATCCTAGGACCCTGGGATCATGACCTGAGCCAAAGGCAGACGCTTCACTGACTGAGCCACCCAGGTGCCCTTCCAGATGGTTTCAATAACACTTTACTCTCTCAAAGGTGTGTTCTTGGGGTGATTCCTAGTATGGGACCACTGGGCAGAATGTACCCTCCAAGGACAGGGCAGGCAGAAGGAGCCTCTAATTGCCTGGGTCCAGCTCACCGGTCAACCAGTAGTCACATCCTCTTGATAACCTTCTTCAACAACAATTCATCATCTAAACCGGGCATTTCAATTTAATAATTCTGCCAGGACAACAGATGTAATTCAAGATTTTTCTAGGCAATTGGAATGTACAGTCACCACCCATATAGCTTTCTAAATCCTATCCCTACCCACCACCTCCAAGGCCCCTGGCCGCATCACCTACGTCTCTGTCCTCCTTGCTTACCCCAGGCCAGCCATGCCAGCTTTCCTGATGATTCTTAATGACATGGGGCAAGTACCTGCCTCAGTCTCTTTGCACCTCTGGCCCCTGCCTAGGATGCTCTTCCCCTGGATGGTCACGTATCTCATTCCCTCGCTTCCTTCAAGTCTTCGCTCAAACGTCATTTCTTTGTAAGGCCTTTCCTGCCTACCTGATTGAAAACGGACTCTCTTGATTGCCTTCCTTCTTGCTTTGTTTTTCTTCTTGGCACTCATCCCTTTAGCAATGTAATCAATATTTATTTCGCTACTATTTCTGTCTCTCTTCACTAGAATATCTAGCAAGTTCCATAAAGGCAAGAATTTCTGTCTAATTCACTCCTATACCCCTAAATGTTTAGAACAATACCTGACACTTAGTAGGCCCACAATAAATATCTGGCAAAAGAGTTCCTAAGTGAAAGTGGTTGGCTCGTCTCCGAAATGAAATATAGTCTGACAATGAATCGTTCGGGCAGCTTGGTCTAAGAGTGCTGGAGAGTGTTTTGCATGAGAGATTTTTTTAAGTTAGTAGCTTTTGAAAATAGCCAGGAGCCATGTCTAAAACAAAATGTATGGCCCACGCTCAGTACCATCTTCTGTTATAAACTTTGCCTCCACATATCTTAGTATCATAAATTATTATAGCTGGAAGAAATCAGCTCTAAAATTCTATGATTCTAAGTGAAAAGCTCTGTTATATCTTAAAAAATTGAAATGATATTTTTTCTGGATAGTAAAGAAAACTGGAGGTCAGGCAATAAGGGGAAACTGAGGATTTAGGCAATTTATGAGCCAATTTCTTGGGTTGGCAGACGATTGGGATTTCTCCCAATTGCTGTGGGGGGTATTTCAAATCTGCCTCTAGCTGCTGGAGTCATACTTCTTCCATTTCTTTAGCTTTCCACTAAAGTCTGCAGATTGTGGTAGATAAATTGTCAGCAGTCCTTCCCATTTTTGAGGCATTAACTTTAAACCCTGTTAAGGTTCCTCATATATTAAAAATAAAACTTCTATTAACTTTTCCCCGTCAGTGTGATTAGAGTTAAATTAATTTTTAACACTTGGGTAAAGCTGCAGAAGAGAAATGTGCCCCCAGAGCTGCCACACGTGGGCCGTGGGGCTCTCAGAGAGGCCTGGACCAGCTGACTCCCACAGAGGCTGGCCCATAAGCCCATTTGGATGTGTTGGAGGGGCTGTGCTTCCATGGGTGGTGCTCCCAGCAGTATAATAGATGATGGTGGGACCCCAGGTATGCTGGATGGATCACGTGAAGGTGGATTGCTAAGCAAGACTTTGGCTTTCTAGACTACCATTGGTGTGAGACTACTGGGATGGCCCACCAAACGGGCCTAGTTTTTCACAGAATTGGTCATGTTGTATCATCCCTCCTGGAGATATCTTGTGACTCAGCCTCAGTCCTCAGGGAAATAGCTTATTTTTGAGGCTGAACATATGGGATGTGAGACCATGGGCTTTACAGCCAGATATATTGGCAAAGCTCTGTTTTTGTCACTTAACAGCTATAAGTCCTTAAGCAGAAAAATGGAGAAGGAAAGAAAAAGAGCAACTATTTATTGAAAACTTATTTTGTCTTGGACACTGGGCAAAAGTGTGTGTGTGTGTGTGTGTGTGTGTGTATGTGTGTGTAAAATATATACATATATAAATTATTTTATATATATAATTTATATATAAATTATAATATATATTATATATATAAATATAAATTATTCTCCTCATTCAGTTCTCCCTTGTACAATCAAGTGCTATTTTCCCACTTTACAGATGAGGAAACCGAGGTCCAGGGATAACAATTGACTTAATAAAAGCCATGCGACTGGTAAGTGACAGAGTTTGTATTTGAGCTTGGGTCCATCTGAATCCAGTTAGTACTTTTAACCATGAAGCTTTAGTATAAACTATTGAAACTCCCATCCCCAGTTTTCCATCTGCAAAATGGGGAACTAGAACACACTTCATAAGCTTCTGTTATGAAGATTGCAGGAGATGATGTGCGTGCAGTGCTTGGCACAAAGTCTGGCTCAGAGCTCAGTAAATGTTAACTGTAAGAGCAGCAGCAGCAATACTAGTAATAATTAAATTCCCCCTTTCTTGCAATGCCAAAAAAGATCTTTATGCTCAAGTTAATTTCTTGACTATTGTAGGCATCATTATGCTACATATTTGGGGGAGAAAATGATAACACCATACATTCGTTCATCAGTCCATCCATTCATTTGTTCAATACATACCTAGTTAAAGAGTATGGGAATTAAGGAAGACAAGAAATGCACCTAGCCTTCAAGGAGCTTACAATCTGGTTGGAATAAGGGGGCATCTGCGTGGTTCAGTCGGTTAAGCGTCCAACTCTTTGATTTCAGCTCAGGTCATGATCTCAGGATCATGAGATCGGAGATCAAGCCCCACGTCTGGCTCTGTGCTCAGCAGGGAGTCTGCTTCTCTCTTTCTCTCGCTCTCCCTATGTCTCTCTCTCTGCTCGCACTCTCTAAAATAAATAAATAAAATCTTTTCTTAAAAAAAAAAGATAAACTAATGAAGGCATTCATGAGCTAAGCCAAATAAGCAAGGTTTGAGGAGGGCAGTCACCATGGGCCAGAGGTTTGGAGGTGAACTTGAGCTGGGCTCTAAACACAAGAAAGATTTGCCTTTTGGGAGAGAAGATGGTCAGGACACCTAGTCCCAAAGTTAAGAAAGTTCTTTGGGCACCAGCAGGCAGTCAGTCCCTCAGATGTGGAACTTCCATCATGCAACCCGTACTCTGAGATAGACAAAATTGGACATGAGTCAGGAAGGGGTTTTATGGAGGTCTGACTTGACATAGAAGCAAAAGAAGTAGCCTGTTCCTTGTGAAGATTCTCCTGAATATGAAGATTACATTGTAGCACTCTGCCATCACACACAGACCACCACCACCACCATCACAATCATCATGATTATCGTAATCACCATGCCCACCATCCCCCCCCACCATCATCACCTTCCTCCACCACCTCCCATCAGCAGCGCAACAGCACCTCCAGCACCCCTGTTACCATAACCAGCACCATCATCCCCTCCACCATCACCACTACCACCTCCACCATGAGTACCATCACCTCCAACATCATCACCTCCGACATCACTACCATCACCATCAAAACTCCTAACCCTGAGCCAAGGTGATTCTGAAAATGAATCCTACATAGACCAGCCTGCCTGAGTGAGAGATTTATTTCTTCTGTTCTCCACTGTGAGGCCAACTGGGAGCTGGTCTTGACCCCAAGTACACCTACTAGGAACACCTTCCCCTCCTTGTGATAATTTGTTCAAGCTGTTGTTGCAAAGAAAATGCACTTAAAAGTTACTTGCCTTCCTCGGAGCCAATGTTCCCACCTCCTTCAAGCGTGCCTGGTGAGCTGGAGAGAGATCCAGTTATTCACAGTTCCAGGAGGTGGGGTGGTGGCGGCGGCCATGGGGAAGGGAGCCCAAGAAAACCTGGCAGACAGGGGCTGTTTCTCTCCCACTCGAAGCAGCCCACTCCCGTCAGGCAATAGACAGCTCTGACTTCAAACCCTAGCCAGGGACACTGCTGCATGAGTAATGCCCAGAATGATTCTATATATGGTTTCTTTCATCTCCTATTGAAATGAAAGAACAAGAGAGGGAGAGAGTAGAAATGAATTGTATTCCTACTGCAGAGAGTTCATTTGATAAATAATGTATATAGAGTTTGCAGTAATAACTGCTCTTTTCCGATTCAGCATGTGCGGGTGAGTTTTGACATACATTCTCTGTATTTCTAACAGCCGGTGAATGACTGGTGTGTGGATTGGCATTATGAAAGGCAGGGAGGACTGTTAACATTTGCTGTAGTGTCAGAAAGGTTAATCTGGCTTTTCTCTTGAGCTGGGGTCGGGGCGCCTTTGCCTTTCGGTGCAGATGTGGGAAGGGAGGCAGGAGACAGACGGAGAACTTGCCGTGCCCTGGGATCCTAGGAATGGGTGGCAAGAAGGTGCCATGTGCCACCAGGGGGGAGAGACCAAGGTACAGGCAGGCAGGGAAATGTGTCTTTTGAGAGCCTTGCTCCTCTGCCTTCTGCTAGCTTCTTTTCTACTAAGATCACAGCAAGTCCAAGACACCCACTGGGCGCTGGAAAGAGCGCAGAGAAATGCACCCAAACTTTCCCGGTGGACTGTCCAGAGGCCAGGGGAGGGCCCCTTGATCCTACCAAGAAGGAAGAAACACCAGGATATGGGGAAACTTTCCTGAGTCTGCCAGCCCTTGGCTGTACAGGAAGCAAAAGCTGGACTTGAGGTGAGAAATTAATAATTTGATCACACATTACCTTCCATTTTGCCTTTAATAAGGGAGAACTCATGTGTTTTTACAATGTGCTTTGGCTTACAAAGTATCCTCACACGTGATCTCTCATTTGATCCTCACAACAGTGGACAGGAGTTGTTATCCCCATTTTCTGGAAGAGGGAACTGAGGTTCGGAAAGGTTTAGTAACTTGTCTGTGGTGACAAAAGCGGGTAAGAGGAAGAATTTACTCTGGTAAGCTCCAAGTTAGGGCTTCTGACTCTATGTTCAGTGCATTTGCTACTCAAGAGTCCCTCTCTAGAGATACTTCTGCAGAGACTTAGTTGTTTGTGTGTGGGGGGGGTGGTGTGCACACATGGGGGACATATACTCACATGCACACCCACTCATGCACACCCACATGGATACACACACCCGCATGTGTGTACACATGGATGCATGCTGACATGGTGCACACATATGCACACGTGTGCGTGCAAACACACATGTGCACACATGCACACACATGCACACGCAGGCATGCAGGCATGCACGCGCACATACGTATTTGGGCAGCTGAAGCCACAGGAGCATTCCCAGTAGGGGAGGGTTTCTGCTACTGAGTTTGTTTTCCTTTACTTCAGTAAAAAAATCACTCAGAACCTCAAGAATCACTCCTTCTGGCCCCAGATGGATGGGTGGAGCAGCCTGGGAGCCCCAGGAAATGATTTCTACCCTGCAGGGGTCTGCAATTCTGGCGAATCATGATCCACAACCTCTTTTAGCCACTGACCTCCAATTGGGGTTCATAGCAGTCGGTGGCCACAATTTGCTGGGACTGAGATTTGTAGCACTCAGTGTCCAGGAAGATGTAATTTACCTCACAGGAGGGACAACTTTTACTCCCAAGAAAATGTTTTCCTCCCCTGGCTCACCTTTAGATTTAAGGAATCACTCTGAGAGGTGAAAGTGTCTAAAATTTAAAATATTAGATTCACTTCCCCAAAGATTAGATAACATTAATGTCAGAGCTGAATTGTGTTTTTCTCAAAGGTTCTTTTCTTGATTCTCCACTCACATAACCTACAAGGAACTTTCCATGAAATCACAGAAAACGAATTCTCTACATCTAATATTTTCCTCCCCAAACCCCTGTTTATTCCCATCTTTTACTCGGATTTCTTTCTGCAACATCTCCTGGGAAATCTTACTTCTTATTTTCAAGTGTTTACTGCTTCTGCTCATACTTTTTTTCTTTTCCTGTCAATTTTTAGTTTTCTTCTCAATGAGACCTTTTCCTTCCACCCCCATGAATTTATAATGGTTTCCTTCAGATAGGCCCTTATTTCTGTCAATTCTTTTGCTTTTTTTTTTTCCTTGGGCCCTGAGCCTTTCCTCATCTTTGCCCTTGTGTTGGCCTCCATCCCGTGCAGGGTAGTGTTGTAGGCAGACTGAGGGCTTTGGGATTGGGGTGGACGTAAACTTGATTCTAGACTCTACCCCTTCAATAACAGCATGACCTTGGCAAACCACTTCTGCTGCTCTCGGAGACTTGATTTCTAGATTTGAAAAAATATGGTAGTCATTATCTAGAATGTAGGGCTGTCTTGAGAGTTAAATGAGATCCCAGGACCTGACGCATAGCTGGTGCCCACAGAATGTCCAGCTGCCCTCATTGCTCTGTCTCCAGAAAATGTATCCAGTTCTAGTCTTTCCTGAGTCATTAACTTACCCAGTTGAAGTTGCGTGGATACATCAGGCCACATAAAGGTAGATACATCCTTAATTTGGTGTATGTAGAGGATCCCACACAAGACAGGTCTGATTTCATGCCAACTCAAATAAAAACACAGAAGCAACATAAGCAAGGGAGGAAATGATGAGTCTGAAACGTGCCAGCAGCTCAGTCCCCTCACACTGTGCGTGTGTACTGAAAACGTTTTGATAAATGGGGAAGAAGAAAAATCAAAATGTGCTCCTTCGTTCAGACGAGCTGTCATGGCCGGCAAGATAAAGATGTGCTCGTCCAGGGAAGTCAGCTTCTAGACACACACCGTCATTATGCACAATTTAATAAAATACACAGGCATGCTCCCAAATTCTTATTTGGCAACGGCCGACACTCCGAGAGCTGATCTTGCTAATTTTGTGTATTTGGATTCTGCAGTAAAATAAGCAGTCTCAATATTTGGGTTCACTGGGAACCATTTCTGGAATTGTAATGATGATTAAGTAGGAGAGCGTCCCTGTTGCCTTAAGACTTAGTTAATTCATGCCGACAGGGTAAGTTTGATACATTGCCAATAACTCCACCCCCATCCACAATACCAATACTCACCCAACCCCCCAAAAAACTATAACAACAGCAGCAAGACAAAGACAGCTAGTCAGAGAACATGAGCAGTGGTTGAGAGGGCTATAAGGGAGGGGCAAGAATTTGCACCTTGGAGTGGTAGGGGGTTTTTTGGGCTAATAATCAGCTGTGCGAATAAGACTGTTTTTATTCTTTTGACATAGTGATAGACCATGCTTAGAAATTGTCTCTGTAGAATTTTGAATTGTGTTATAGTACTTCTATTAGAAGCAGAAACAGGCCAATAGTAACTTCCTAGAAGTCAGGGACCAGAGCAAAAGGGCAGTTTTCTCTGAGTCACATTGGAGAAGCTCTGCCTTAAAAGATTATATATGGCAGCATTGTCCACAATAGCTAAATTGTGGAAGGAGCCGAGCTGCCCTTCAACAGACGAATGGATAAAGAAGATGTGGTCCATATATACAATGGTCCATATATACTCAGCCATCAGAAAGAACGATTACCCAACATTTGCAGCAACATGGACGGGACTGGAGGAGATTATGCTAAGTGAAATAAGTCAAGCAGAGAAAGACAACTATCATATGGTTTCACTCATTTATGGAACATAAGAAATAGCAGGGAGATCGGTAGGAGAAGGAAGGGAAGAATGAAGGGGGGTAAAAAGAAGAGGGAATGAACCATGAGAGACTGTGGACTCTGGGAAACAAACTGAGGGCTTCAGAGGGGAGGGAGGTGGGGGAAAGGGATAGGCCGGTGATGGGTATTAAGGAGGGCACGTATTGCATGGTGCACTGGGTGTTACATGCAAATAATGAATCATGGAACATTGCATCAAAAACTGGGGATGTACTGTATGGTGACTAATATAACAAAATAAAAATTATATAAAAAAAGAACTATAATAAAAAGAAAGATTACATGTCTGTTTTCCTCTCTAGGGAGCCTAGAGGCTAAAGCAAGAGTCCTAGAGGCACAGGCGACCTTTCGGTAGGGCTTCATTAGCTTCACTGATACCACTTACTTGAAGGTTTCAACAGGAGCTCTTAATTCCTCCAAGTTTTCCAGAGATTTCAACCCTTTCCTGGTTTTATTTCATAAACTCCATTAAATAATCTCTTGCCAGCACCTTCAATCTTTCTCTTTTTACCACCCTTTCAAATGTATACACTTGTCAAAATTCAAAGCATGGGCAAAGCCAGTTTATCTCGCAGCTTCATGCACCATCAAGGAATTAAGTTATTTCTGTGTTCTTACACTGACATTCTCATCACATTGGCTTTCGTTCTCAGGCTAGACTCCTCTTAGTCTCAAAATAGGTGTCATAGCTCTAGTGATCACATTCTTACTCAGCAATGTCCAAAGTTTGGAAGTGGAGTAAGAGGAGCTTTCCCTTCCTTATATCCATTTTTAAAAGTGAAAATGCTCCCTAAAGCTCTCTGACAGCTCATTGGCCATAATTGTGCATGTACCCATTCCCATGACAATTCCTTGCAAGGGAGAACAGAGTTCCATCATTGGTTTAGATTGGTCAAGAGTTGCCTCTTCCCACCACGGGCTGGAGTGGGACCCAACCTCCTCCTAAACCGATTGCCATTAGACACTTGAGCTGAATTCGAATTCTGCTACAGAGCAGAAATGAAAGAAGGCTGTTGGGTAGACACCCACAGAATACACGCTTTCTGGTGGAGCTGGTAACATAATCAGGAGTACATAAAGCAGAAGACTGCCAAGGAGTGACTTTCTTCTCTTCTCTGGTCTGACCTGCCTCAGGGGTCTTGAATCTGAAATGCTGGGGCTGTCAACAAGATTGCGCAATTATCACAATAGGCTTGTTAATTCCAAATAATTGGTCCCTTGATTCTCACGTGACTAATCACTTCCCTCACAAAATCTAAACCACAAATCTCTTCTCCCCAACAATGGATAGAAAGCTTTGAACTCAAAGAGGCATAATCAAAGAAAAGAATTATTGGATGATAGGGCAAATCTCAAATGCACTGAACTCAGGACTTCTGAATGAGGGGCAAATCCATTTTGTCCACCAGGTTAAATAGACATGGGTAACCTTTGTCTTAAGAGCCCCAGGGCATCAGAAATCCAATATCCAGAATCATAATATGGAGTAAAATGTGAATGTTCCTGAAGAAAAGCGATAAAGCCTGCGGATGGCGCAGAGCTAGAAGACACTGCCGGCTCCAGGGAGGAGGAGAAGTTGGCCACAGAATTCAGAGTGGAGGACCAGGGATTGGCAACGAGGTCAGGAGCTGCTGGGAAAGCCATACACCTCAGGTGTAATCGCACCTGGAACATACGGAGGCAAGCGCCTGGCTGATTTCTGGATTGTACGCTGGGCCATCCCTTAGCAATAGGCTGAGCTAATAAATGTCACAAACTGAAAAGACGTACGTGAACCACAGTTCATGCAAACTGAAGTCATTTTCTAGAGCAGAAAAGCAGCCCTTTCGGGACCTTGCCCTGTCATAGTGCCTTAACAATAGCTAGAAAATGCTCATTATAATAGATAACATTTGTTTTTCATTGTCTTCTACCCTATTGGTCAACTTGATTTTTTTTCTTCCTGTTCTAATACCATGGAAAGGGCACTAAAAGTGAAGACAATTATTCAAATGCAAGGCTTGAGAAATCCAGCCACCAGGTTGCTGCTAGAGAGTGGGCTTTGCCACCTGGGGGCTTCGTCTTTTCTGTAGGGCAGAGGGGAGAGCGCTGCTAGTTAGCCTTGACAGACGCCCATCCCTCCCTGCTTCTCCTGACACGGGCGTTGAGTCTGGGGGACTGGAAAGCAAGTACACAGATGAGGTTATTAGCTCCTGAGTTCTCACAGACTGGTCGGACAAACATCGATATACTTCAAGGCCTTGGGCTAGGTGGCGGCCCGGCATCCCGGAGCAAGGGGCAGGAGCCCTGCTGATTGTGGATGGAGGTCCTATGACACGTGGCTGTTCAAAGCTCTGCTGGCCATGATTGCAGCCCCCGCTCTGCTGCTTACTCATCATAACACCTCAGGAAATCCCCTCCCTTCTTTCAATTAGCTTCCTGACTTCGAAACTGGGAACGATAATACTCCTGACGCTCCTGGATGGGAGGGTTAAAAAGGTAATCCAGGCAAACTTGTCAGCTCATATTCTAAGCATTCAATAAGTGCCAACTATTGTTTTGTGTCAGTCAGTGGCATAAAATGAGACTTGATGACAAATGCTTAAGTAGATTTCAAAGCATATTGATCGTAAAGCAGTTAAGTGCCCTTATGTGCCTTTTTTTTTTTTTAAACGAGCTTTTTCAAAAGTGAGAAGGTGCTTGCTTTTCCCTCTTGGAGACGGTGCAACCTGCTTCCCACTCTCTGCATTCCTGCAGGTTCAGCTCTGTCCATATTCTTAGGGTCAAGCCTCCAATGCCTGGCACATAGTAGTTGACCAAAATATATGTTGAAGAAAACAGAAAGAAAAGGAAGAGGAAGGGATGGAGGGAGTGAAGAAGGATCCAAGAGGTCTAGTTTATGCTCAGTCTGGTGTAGGCTTGCTCATGGCCCAGGCTGACCCCTAAAACCAGCATTGCCCCCCTGAACAGGATGTCCAGTGTGGCAATCTGCCCACCCCCACCTGCGTCTGGTCCCTTAAGCCCTCCGATAGGGGACCTGCTGGTTGATATAACCATTGGTGGGGTTCCAAGGTGTTTTGGAGCGGCTTAAGACAGCTCTCACCTGGTCCTCAACTTTTCATACCCCAGCCCTGTTTTACTGACTTGGACCCCAGCTCTGCGACATTGACCTCAATTCTGCGACTGGTCTCTTGAACTTGCTGTGAAGAATGGGTCTTTCCACAGTCGCACTAACAAGAGAGCTTCCTTATTTGAGCCCCCACTTGTCACATGTGGGCATCACACTGGACATTAGTATGTCCTTTAACCCCCCCAGACAATCTGGAATTAAATTTTGTGAACTTTGTTTTATATATGGGGAAACTGAGGCTCAGAGGGGTAAAGCATCTGGCTCAGGGCCACATAGCTAGGAATCAAATGCCAGCTCCTGGCTTCAAATCTCATGCTTTAGTCATTCCTCAGCCTTGGCTTTTTTAGCGGACATCCGCTTGCCTCTCAGAGCTCTCTGAATCTTCAGGAAAGTTCTTCCCCCCACCCTCCAATTTTAGATCTGTGGAACCTGGTTTCCCTAGTTAGTCACTTGGCTGCTGTCTCAGCTAGACGCCATGTAGCTCCCAGGAGTTCTGTGCGCTGCAGTCCCCATGGCTTCAGCTTTGGACCGCACCCCCCCAGGGACTGAAGTCCTGCCCCGAATTTCTGCCTGGTCACTGGGTCCTTCCATCACGGCTGTATTTTCCTGGGCTGGCCGTGGTGTCCACCAGATCCATGTGCGGGTCCCCATCATTGATCTGCTTATGTCAGGAAACCCTATTTCTTCCCCCAGACCTCTGATGCCCACTGCCTATTGGAATGACCACCTGGCATTGTCTAGAGACAGCGGGGAACAGGTTCAACCTGGCAGGTTGTATGTCTAGCTACTGAGGCTGTGTCTGGATGTCACCACTGCCACCCGAATGGTCCACACCCAGCAGACAAATGGCCTGTTTAGGAATCTGGGCTCCCCTTCCCTACTGGGCTCCCCAGCCAGACACAGGCTGCTGAGCCCCACATTCAGGATAGGACGCAGTCTCAGAACTCCCTGGCACCTGCTCTCTGGGGTCTAATTGAGCAGTGGCAGAGGTGGGAGAAATAGGCCTTAACCTCTGAATCCTCAGAAGAGGGAGGCTGGGATCCTAGGGCCTGGCAAATGATTAATAGGTCTGGCATATTAGATTCGACCCATCAGGACAACATTAAATGTGATTTATGACTTGGTCTTAATTGAGATTTTACTGAATTATTATTCGATGCAGAGAGCAGACCTGGACCCATATTCCTAAGTGTCCCAGGAGTCCTGTGCTCAGAGCTGAGGGAATACACCCTGCCCCAGCGTGATGTCCACTCTCTCCCAGCATGGGGCCAGAGGCAGCCTCTTGTTCTGCCTGCCCTCCAGCCCTCCTGCTCTGGACCAGAAAGGGTCAACCTTGCAAGAACAGCAAACACAGAGCAGTTTGCCTTCTGCTCCCTGGTTTTCCTTAACCCTTTCAAACTCAAGTTCAAACCGCAGGTTGAGCTGGTTTGCAAGATGCAACAATGAATATAAGGTTTCAATGACTTAGTGGAGTATTTCCATCCTAAGAGAGAATAGAAGAATTTAGGCAATGCTTAACTCAGAGGAGTGACCTTTCCGACTTGGGATTTCAGCCCACTGGGGAGATCCTTGAGGGGCTTGCCCATGGACAGACATCCAGAGACAGCTGGGAGTTTTGGAGGGGAACATGAGGTGACACAGTGAGTCTTGAGGTCCCTTGACAAATGGGGCTGGAGTTCACTAAATGAGATAGTGTCTGAGGGGATGGTGGCGGCCAGGGCAGGGAGGAGGACAGGAAGTAGGTGGGAATTTCCCCCCCACCCTACAGGGCTGCTCTCTGACCTACAAGTGGGAAAATTGGGCTTAAATGACATTTATTGAATTTTGAACTGCATTGGGCAAAGAAAATTACTCGTTAATATCTAAAGCACTGCATTTCCCATAATGTGAATGCCAGTGAAAAATGGATTCGTGCCTGCTTCATAGAGAGAAGCTTGCCTTTAAAGTACTAACGCAAATGTGTCCTTAGGGAGAGAGGGAATGGTGAATTAGACGGAAGTTTGCAATATGATATGGCAGCAGAGAAAGCTCACGTTCAGCCCTGCGCCCGAGGACATGCAGAGCTGGAAGAGGCGGCTCACAGAGCCATAGGAACCACTACGCTGGGGCGGGGAATCTCAACCCCCAGGAACTTGGGCTGCTTGCCTTCCTTGCCAAAGACCCTCCAGGGGTGTAAGAGATTGCCGCTGCTGGCCTAGTCAAGGAGGCTGCACTCTGGGGAAGGAAGGGCATGGGTACAGAGGTGCAGATATGGGTTAGGATCCCTCCTGGTCATCTCTGGGCAAGTTCCTTACCCTCTCTGAGACTTGGCTTCCTCAATCATACAGGGATGGGGACAGAACTTACCCACGGAGTTCATGTGAAGTTTAGTCCAGATGTTGCATCTTAAGCACGTGGCATATATAGTAGTTTGCTCCCTTTACCTATAGACCTTCCTGTAACAAAATATATTCATTTATTCCACATTTGTCGAGCTTCTGTCATGTACAACAAGGTTCCTGACCCCAAGGAGCATAGGATATTGTGGTAAGTACAGAGGAAATCATGAAAACGCAGAGGAGAAGGAATTCATCCCATCTGAGGAAGAAGGGGAAATCTGAGAAAGTCACTCACATTTAGTGTTAAGTGTAAGTAGGATCCAGTGTGTGACCCCGGCAGGGGGGAGGGCAGGAGCCATGGCATGGTGGTGAGAGTCTGCGTGGTGTGTTCAGAACCTCAGGGTGGCCGGAGCAGGAGGGGGGTCAGGGGGACTAAGGAGGGCTTGTGCGGAGCAGGGTGAACTTTTCTGAGTATTTTGAGTCGTAAAAGGGAATCAGGGTAGGGTTCTCACCAGGAAGGTGGCCGCGGATCTCAGAGTGTGGGGAGGCTGGTCTAGGGAGGTTAGGGCAGGGAGGCTGGTTGGCAGGCTCTTGCTGTGTTAGTCCGGGTGACAATGCAAGAAGGTCAGACATAGAGTGTCAGAGTGGGGATGGAGATGGGGATGGAGAAGAGGGCAGAGGCTCGAGACCAGTTTTAGGGAGTGAAGTGGACAGGGAACAAGTCTGAGGAAGGAGTCAAAATGGTCTTGCGTTTGGAGATTGCCACCAACTGACAGTAAATCCAGGAAGAGGAGCATTTGATGAGGAAGTCACAGAGCTCAGCTTCGGGATTGTCAAGTCTGATGGACCTACAGGGCTGCTGGCTGGGATAGAGCAGTGAGGGTAGGGCCATATACAAAGCAGGACTGGAAATGCGCCCTGGCTCTCTGCTAGATGTTCTGGGGCTTCAACCACAAACAACCATGGCCTTGGCCCTTGAACAATTTATGGTCCCCCTAGGAGGCAGACAGAGGCCTTGTTGCCAGGAGAACGAAACTCAAAGGGTGATTGATTATGTGTGTTGGTCAGAGATGGTTCAGAGAGCAGGAGAGTTTTGAACTGGACCCTAATGGATGCCTAGTAACTCACCAAGCAGGGACTGAGGTTGGTGCATGGGGCTGTGCTCCCCAACAGCTGGGAAGGACACGCAAAGCCACAGAGTTGCTGGAAGGTAGGGCCTGGGGGGCATTGCATGGCCTCTTGTGGCTGGACTGGGGGCTGCCCTGATACCTGCAAGAGCAGGAGATTTGAGGTACTTGGGAAAGCTGACTAAGGAGCTCCAGCACAGTTCCCAAGGAAGTGAAGCCTAAAAGTCTCAAAAACGGGAATCGTGGGTTTGGGACACATTTCTCTGGCATCAGTGTGGCCCATAGACTGGAGTGAAGAGAGACTGAGGCTGCACACGTGGAGACCAGCTAAAGACTGGTCCAGGTGGGAGATTTAGAGGGCAACCGCTCCATTAGGTCAAGTGAGCAGGACAGAAGGGGCAAATGCAAGAACCCCTCAGAGGGAAAACGTGCGGCAGCAGGCACTGGGTGGTGGGGGCACAGGGGGGAGAAGGGGTGCTCGGGAGGTTTCTCATCAGCACTGAGACGTGGGAAGTTCTCTGTGAGAAGGAGTAAACAGAGGAGAGGTGGGGCTGCAGAGAGTGGGTTCAGGTCTGGATATGTCACCCTTGAGGGGTTGGAGGAAAAATCTAATGAGCAGCAGGTGTGTAGATCTGGAGCCGAGGAGAGAGGTTCAAATTCAAGAGCCACCAGTGTACACGGAATAGTCGAATCCTTGGGAATGGATCAGATCACCCAAAGGGAACGTATAGAATGGAAGGAAAAGGCAGATAAAGCAGGGGAACGCTGGCATGCAAAGGGCGGGTCAGAGGAGGGCAGTTTGTAGGAAGAGGAGAGCCACGGTGAGAAGGACTCAAAAGAGACTCAGCCTGAAGAAATGTCCAGGAAGTCAGAAAGGAAACACCTGAATACCTCCTCCAGTCTCCCTGTGACACAGGTGTATCTTGCACTTTGTAATTGTTTTTTAATTTTTATTTATTTATTTATTTATTTATTTATTTTTAATGATTTTTTATTATATTATGTTAGTCACCATACAGTACATCCCCGGTTTCCGATGTAAGGCTCGATGATTCATTAGTTGTGTATAACACCCAGTGCACCATGCAATACGTGCCCTCCTTACTACCCATCACCAGTCTATCCCATTCCACCATGCCCCTCCCCTCTGAGGCCCTCAGTTTGTTTGTTTTTTTTATTAAAGATTTTATTTATTTATTTGACAGAGACAGCCAGCGAGAGAGGGAACACAAGCAGGGGGAGTGGGAGAGGAAGAAGCAGGCTCATAGCGGAGGAGCCTGATGTGGGACTCGATCCCGGAACGCCAGGATCACGCCCTGAGCCGAAGGCAGACGCTTTAACGACTGCGCTACCCAGGCGCCCTGCACTTTGTAATTGTTTATTCACTTGCTTCCCCATCAGCCTCTGGGCCCCTGAACTCCAGCATCCGTGCCCCACATCATTTTTCGCTGAAAACTTGGTAAAGGGCTGGCACAGGGCTGGGCACAAGGTCGGAACTCTATGCATATTTGCCAAACAATTGAACACGGAGTCAGTGCTGCCAAATGTGGTGGAAAGTCAGGTAAAATGAAGAGACAGAGGTAACTGAATGCGCTAGAAACTTTGGGATTTCTGTGCGATTGTGCTGGAATGGTTGGACCACTGCGGGGCAGAAGGAAGAAGTGAGTCTGCACTGTCAGGCACAGGAAGTCCATCTCTCTTCTTTGGCACATCTGAACTGGGCAGCGGAGAGTGAAGAGCAATAAATACATGGCATTAGTGAAACAGGAGAACTGTCTTATGAGGCACAAGAGACTGAAGCTAACATGTCGGTCTGAGAGATGAACTCACTGATGTCCTTTCCTGTCCATCTCTGTACTTGGTGCACACAGCCTGTACATTTCTTTACTTGGGGTCCTTGACAGACCAGTGATCATGTCAGGCTGTACTTGTTGGAATAGTAATAATTTGTGTTGATGCTGGCTTGCCATGATTGGGGGACCCATTAAGTTGGGAAGGGCTGATATCTTGGAGGAAGGGGGTATCTGGTTTTCTGGGTCCCTTTTGGGTGCTTGAACCTCTGATTTCTAATATCAATCCCCATTGGCTTTGATGGTGAGTCAGGCCTCCCATCTGCCCTTCCAAACCAACACTAGGGCAAAGGGGGCACCACGGGGGGCTGTCTTGCAGCCCATCTTTATGCTCGGGGATCAGAGGTCTCTAGCTTTGGAAGGTTACACTGGTATAAGTTAAGATGGGTTATAGGGACAGGAGGGTCTGGAGCAGTGGTAGGGAATATAGTAGTTATGGGAGAGGTGACTGTTTTAAAATAAGTGGTGGTCCTGAAAGAAATTCTTTTTCTGGCAGGATTAGTCCTTAGTGCTTAAGTTCCACTCACTCCTCTTGAATTGCTATATTTCAGCAGACAAGAATCCTAGCGAGAATTGTCCAACTGTCTGCAGACAAGCCCTGTTTCTACCTCAGATTCTAGTAAACCCCAAACACACAATTGCTTTATACAACTTCTTCTCCAGCTGCCAACTGCATCTTGCTTCTCTCTCCATTAAACGTCTGGCTTCTGCTGTTGCCAGTATGGTAACTCACATGCAGGCACACGCACATGGTAATCACCAGGTGACCCTCCAAGATATCTCCAGCCCTCATCTTGAATTAATCCTGACCTCTCGATGCAGAAACACCTGGGGAGAAACATCACCCCATACAGGCTTCTAGCTGAACTGTCATTCCAAGGACATGGAACAAGTCAGAGCCTTTCCTGGGAGACCAAGGTTGGAAAAGCCATCTGGTAAACCAGCAGTGACCTCCTAGTTGTGGAGGATGGCCAGGTGAGTGTGCAGAGAGATGGCCAATGTCCATGTATCTAAATAGCTTCGGAAACGAGATTTGGATGTCTCCTACCCCTTACCTGACCCTGCCCACTTAGCCCCACTGGGTAGCCATAGTGATGTTGGAGGCATAAGGCTGAGGCACTTTACCTTTGATTCTTACTTCCCTTTTATGTGTGAGCGGCTAACAGAGTGAGAAAGTACACTCTTTAATGTACAGTCCAGCCGGAAAGATCAATGGCAGCTTAACATGCATTTCTGTCTAATATTCACTTTGGCAGGTCCTTGTAATAAAAACGCTGGTTTTAATGAAGTGCATTAAAATGAGAAGATTCATAGCTAGCCTGTGTGCTTTTATCACTGCTGCCTCCCCTTGAGCTGTCAGAGCACAAGCCGCTCTGTGGGAGAGAAGCAGAGCAATGTCATTTTAGGGAACACGTACAGGCAAATTCCCCATTTCTGGAAAGATCCATTTTACTGATGCATACATTTCAGTTTAATTCACTATAGTCCTGTAATATGGTATCTTTCCAAAGATGTACATTTGGGAGAAAGTTGAGCTATGAGCTAGGTGGTGGAGGAGTAGAGAGATGAATCCTGCGATGGGCTGAATTGTGTCCCCTCAAATTTATATGTTGACGTTCTAACCCTCAGTACTTCACCATGTGGTCACCATATTGGGAGATAAGGTCTTTGAAGAGGTGATTAAATTAAAATGAAGCTGTTGCAGTGGTCCTAATTCTATCTGGCTGGTGTCCTTACAAGAAGAGGAGACTGAATGCACGGAGAGACCTCAGGAGGACGTGTGCGTGCAGAAAAGACCACATGAAGAGGCAGCAAGAGGACAGCCATCTGCAAGCCCAGGAGAGAGGCCTCCGAGGAAGTCAACCCTGCCGGTACCTTGATCTTGGACTTCCGGCCTCCAGAACTGTGAGAAAATAGATTTCTGTGTTTAAGCCCCCAGTCTGTGGTGTTCTGTTATGGCGGCCCTAGCAGACTAATAGAAAACCTAAAGCTTGAGATTGGAGCAGTGGGATCCGAGCTCATTCTTTGAGAGAAGAAAGTGATCCGAGGGCACAAGAGGACAGCTTATAGCCATGTATGCCCTGGAAGCCAGTGGGGGTATCTGGAAACCTCTGGAAAACAGAGGGCAAGGGTGTTGGTAGCAGTGGCGATCTCTGTCTTTGGAGGCATGAAATGTCCCCCCTTGTAAGAAAGACCACAGTTAGAACATACTCCGTGAGGGGATGGTGCTCGTAAGAGCTGGCAAAGAGTTTTCATGGATAAGTAGGTAGACAGGCACTCAAGTACTATTTGTTGAATGTCACTGAATGAACTGAGAGACAGCATAGCAAAGTCATTAGAAGCACAGGCATTGGGACCCCAGCTCCACCACATACCAGCTACGTGAACCCTTCGTGCCTCGGTTTTTCCATCTGTGATATGGGAGTCACAGGAGTACCTACCTCTTGGGCTGCTGTGATAATAAATTAGTGTTACTTTTTAAACATGCTTCAAGCAATGCCTGGCGCATGAGAATGTGCGTGTTCATGTAAGTGAATGGCTTGGGTTTGATACGACAAGTCCAGAGCAATATCTGCCCGTGCAGAAGCAGGGTAGGATGCCCGAGGCAGCAAGCCCGCTATGGCCCAAGTCCTGAGTCCTGTGTGCCGTGTCCGTGTCCCCTCTGCTCCCCAGTGCTGCCCTCCTTCAGGGTCTCATTGACTCTCTTTTAGACTCTCCCCGACATCTCCCATCTGATCTCCTTGTCTTCAGCATCTTCTCTGAATTTCTTCCACCATTCTGCCCAAGTAATATCCAAAAAGTCATGGCATATTTCTGCTGATTACTCCATGACCTAAGGGCTCGGGGAAGGAGGGCAGGGTGCTGGTGAGTTAGTTAAGAAATTGCACGAAACAACATGCCAAGTGTTGGGGATATGATAGCTTTTTAGGTGTGGAGGGATAAAATTAGGCTCTTCGGCACAAAAGGGGTCGTTAATAATATGATCCTTAGTATACTTCTCTGGCTTTATTTCCCATGACTCAGAGTTTATGCCACACAAATGCAGGATGCGTATAGTTCTGGGAATGTGCAGGTCTGGGTCGATGCTACCGTACCTTTGCACATGCTCTCCCTGTGTGTTCTCTGTGCCCTGGCATGCTCTTGTCCTTTTTATTCATAATCTGATGGATTTGTGTTCACTTTCCAAAGTCCAAAAGGCCTCCTTGAGACCTGTACAAATAGGATTCAGAGCTCCCAAATCATTCTGTTCTTATCTAGGATAAGAAAACAAAACTTGTTCCTATCCAGCTTACTTGCTATCAATAAATAAATATAAGAAGGAGAATCCAGAGAATAAGTAAGAATTTGAAATCATTAAAGGACTAAAACTGGCATTTCTTCCAGAGTATCTGGCTGTTCATCAAAACTTCAACAAGTGCTATAATAAAATTATATTTTAAGTAGCAAGCTAGCTCTGCAGCCAAAGGGGGCATTTGGATCAACTGTGGTACAAAAGAGCTGCGCAGAAAGACCACACGCAGCCCAGATGGGAGAATCAGAGGAGTGTCACGCTGGGTTTAGCCCACGGGCCTCAAAACCATCGACACACCTGTGCAGGGAAGCCTGCTGTCTCACTCTTACTCCGTTCCATCTTTGCACACCTGGGGCAGCAGGCGAGAGCACTTGGTGACCACATACATCTCCCAGAGCTTAGAAGCAAGCTAGCATGTGCCATGATCACGGGACAGGGAGATCTCAGGAAAACCACCGTCTCCCTGAGCAACACTTTACACATCTATAAAATGGTCTGATTTATAAGATTACCCAGAGGTAATGAATGAATGAATGGTAAGTAAGCAATGAATGGCAAAAGGGCTTTTCTAACTCAGAATACTCCAGATTTAGGCTTGCTTGGGAGCAGAACTGCTCTGTAAGTGGTTTTAGCGCTCGTCACCCCACTTCCCGGCCTTGACAACTCCTTTGAGCACTCAATGCACAGTCCCCAGTGCTCTCATGCTGCTCAGCGACTTCCCAAGGCCTGCCTCCAGATTGCACTCTCTGGGCTTCTCCTCTTTGGAGGCATGGGAAACAATTCACATTCCACACTCCGGCCCCAGCTCCCCAAAGTCACACTTCCCAGTCAAAGAACCCCTAGTCTATTTCAGGGCTTACTGGAAGGTAGATGAAATTATCTGCTGACTGATTTTTTTTTTTTTTTCAAAAGGATTAGCAAGTAATCACAGCTTTGTGCGCCATCCCTCCTCTGGAAAGTAGTAGAGACATATCATCTGACATACTACTCCAACCCCAAATGGTGGCCCTTTTGGGAATAGAACTCCGTGGAAACTCAGGAAGGGGGCTGGGGGAGCAAACTCAGGACTGCTGGTACGTAGAACCCCGTAACAGCACAAGGGAGGCGTCTGCTCTGCAAGCCTGTGGATAAACTGCAGGACCCTATCATGGGATTATAGCTCCTTTCCCTAACTGCATTTTAAGGAGAGGATAATGGAAAGGGGTGGGACTGCATGAAAAAAAGTGCTAGAAGAATGGCTTTTAAACGTTTCTATATTTTGGTAACACATTAGCAAAATATAAGTGAAAAAATCCGTAAGGATAAATGAGATGATGATAACCATGGATCATTTTTAGTTCCCGGGAAGCACAGCACCATATAGACTTGAGGTGTTATTATTATGCGTATAATATATAGAGAGACATTGTATATTTATTCACAGCGAAGCTCACATATGTCATTCCTACTAATAACATTTTCTTTCCTAGCTCGGCGTAAAAGGAGATATGCCATTTTCGTATGTTCTGCACATACTCAGAGAAACCTGCTTGGAATATTTTTGCTGATGAAATTTTCTGGGTTGTAACATTCATCTCTCCGAAGCTCCTGCTTCCTATAACCCCACATGGAGGTTTGTGCTTTTACCTCGCATTGCGATGCCATCTACACGTGGGTTCTTGTGTCAACTGCTTATCTCAGGCATTAGCCAATTTCTTGTCTGTTTGTATTGTTTATAAAGTGCTGGCCACACATGGTGCTTTGCCGATGTGAGCGGACCCGGCTCCCTGCCCTGTGGAGAGCACCATCTAATGAAAATAGACAAGCCCCGCACACTGGAAATCATACAAATATAAGACAAGAGATGCTGCTGGCTTGGAAATTGGGGAAGGCCTATCAGAGCTTAGAGGTTAGCTGGAGAAAGAAAGGGAAGAATTTGGAGGGAAAGGAGGTTCTAAAATTGAGGCACACAGAGTTCATTCTTACACATACACACGTGCACACACACACACACACACACACACACACACACACACGCAGAGTTGGAAGGAACTTCCAGAAGTTGTCTGTTCCCCTCATCTCCCGGTATGTTTTTCTCTCCCCTTCCTCCATGTCCCTCAGCCTTGATCATCCCCAAAGGTGGGGACAGGCCATCGAAGTGCAGATCTTTGCAGAGCATGTGTTTAATCTCCAGCCAGCTTCCTCTGCCAACCAGCGTGCTTCGGGGTGGCTCACCGCCTACACTGTCACTGGCTGGGTGCTCAAAGAGTGCAAACTCACGTGTGTATTAGTGATCACAAGGTGCAGTGGAGAAATTAGATGTGCTGAGAATAGAGGAGCACATAGTTCATCCTCACATTAAAAATCAACCATTTGGGGTTATGTGTAATTGCTCTCTTGGATTCTTCACTTCATCGGCAATTCTCTTGAGAGTGGATAATTGGAAACTCCCGGTTTAATTTATACACACGACCCTACACAGTTTTGGGTGAGGAAACTTGCACCAACTTTCAATATGTATGCACACATTGTCCACATGAAGTGAAATTCCTATGAGTGGAAGAGAAGGAGGGAAAGAAAGGGAATGGAGCAGGTGGGACTCAGTTGCATGAATTTGAAAAAAAAGCAGAGTGCAACAGGGAGCAGAAGTGGGCTTCGAATACTGGCTGCGCAGGGATCTGACCTGCGCAGGTCACTTAACCTCTCTGTGCTTCCATTTCTCCATCCACTTATGTATTTTGTAAACATTCAATTATCTTCTGCTGTGGCTCAAGAGGAAGAGCAGATCCAACCCTTGGCTTCCTCTCTGTGTCTGTGAATAAATTCTATCTAGCCCAGCATCCTTCGGTGACATCTATGTACTTCCTTAATGAAGTCCACCATCTGCTCTTTCCTTCAAGTATCCACCAGGGTGAATGATGTAAGAAAGGATGGAAGGAGATTGATACCCAGCTCAAAGTTCCCCGCTACCGTGGAAGAGGACGTCAAGGGACCTTGTTGGTACCAGATGATTTGGCTGCCTCCCTCTGGTGGGTTCTCTGGGAGTGGTGCTTAAACCGTCAGCATCCTCAATTAAATTCTACTTATGACCACTGGCAATTAGGCCACTGGGGCTCGTATGGTACAAATGCAGCTAGTAAAGGGAAATAGGCCTTCATGCTGTGGTTATAAGCTAGTAGGTTCTGGGACATATGGATTATATTAGCCTATATACTTGGAGTGTTATTTGATGCCAAGATTCTTCTGTACATGATTTCATCTTCACTGTAGCAGCTCGACACTATTATCCCCATTTGACAGGAGAAAAAATTAAGGTTCATGAGAGTTAAAAAGCTTGTTCAAGATTACACACAGGTAGAGCTGGGATACAAACTCCAGATAATTTGTTCTCAACCACTGGCAAGACGCTGGTTCATGATGACTCTAGAGGGGCTGCCAAGAGGCCGCCTAACAGCACTTCTTTGCTATCGGAAGGACACCCTCTCCACCCATGGTGTAACTTTTTGGTTTCCTTGAAAAAATCAGGGCACCTATTTTCCTAGCACTGGAATGGAATATATTCAGAAGGCTTACCTGAGGTCTCCCTAAAGAGGACCCCACCCAACAAGTCAGTATCCCCCAGAAAAGCCCTTCTTGCTTCAAACCCTCTATGTTAAGGTGATTAGGCTACTCACCTAGGGAGTCTCTAAGTGGGTAGTGTAGTCTTTAATCTCTTCTCCCTAAGAATTTTAATCCTGGTGAACTGATACCCCAAATTCAGCCTCCTAATTTTTCTGACCTCTCTGTGAGCCTGTCAGCTCCTGCTGCACATAGGTCTCCTGGCTGGACTTGGCAACCAGAGTTTGTGAGGGTGGTATTCAGATTAGCCCCACAGATCATTTTTGATACCACGCTAAAGTCACAGTACAGCTTGACTTCTCACTGATTATTGACTCACTGAGCCATCTCTCTGAATACGAGATGTGGATTGCTAAGGATCTCATGGCATCCCTCTGATATGGTTTGTGGCTGGCTGGTTCCTTTGAAAACCCCCCCAGCTGCTGTGGGTAACTGCATTTTCCAGTTACTTCTGAGCCGAGCTAATGAGGCAGGCTAATTTTGGAAGATTCATAACCATCGACAAATCTACTTCAAATCTCCAGGAATAGGATTCTGAGGAGATTCTAGATAAATGTTAAGGTATTTGAGACCTTCAGAAGTAGCTCTTGTCATCGTGTATCTATGAAGGAACAAGGATAGGTGGTGGCACTAGCCAATAGGAGCAGGAGCAGAGGGAGGAGAGGCCACAATGGCCACAGGGAACGATATGTCCTCATGTGCTAAGATTTGGCAATCTCCTCGGAGGCTTTCCCTCAGTTTCCTCATAGCAGTCCCAGGACTGGACGCCTTTCACAGGTCTCTGGACTGATCCTTGGCTCCATTCTCTAGCTGCAAGGTCAGGAGCTTGGGCATGCCCCGGGGCTATGCCCTTTGAAGGAGATCTGCGTGAAAAAGTAAGAAAGCAGCACAAACAACTGGCCTGGAGAATGTGATAAGCGGGGACAAGGATGGATTTAGTCAAAACTGCGAGCAGTAATTCGTTCCCATTGTCTCCTACAGCCTCATTTTCCCTCCCCTCTAATGAATATTTACTGAATGCTTACACCGTACTTAGCACTGTGCTAAGTACATTACATGACATTATATAACTCAGTTCCCACAATTCTACATGAGAAGTTTGGAGGGAAGTTTAGAGACATTAAGAAGCTCATGTGGAATCAAGTGCTAGTAGTAAATAAGAGAGGTCGGATTTGAATTCAAAACACATTACCCAAAGCCACTAGTTATACTGCCTTTTCTCCGGCCTCCCTCTATTCTCCGGGTGACTAATGTCCCCTGTTCTCCTTTTAGCCCTTTGGGTCTCATTGCACTATCTTTTCCAGGGGCATATCTTGGACTGTTTCTTATCCTTTTATTAATCTACACTTACATGATTCTGTATTTAATCCCTCTAGGGATGCTTTTTTTTGAGAGAATAAACTAATTTCTGCTAAAGTGTCAATGACTACCAAGGAGTAATATGTTATCTTAAACTGAAGATCCTCTGCATTGTCACAGTGATTACTGTACCTTAATACCAAGGAGAGAGAAATTTGTAAATCTCAGGCTTTATGTCTGGACCAATGAGAAAATTTGAGGTTTAGGAAAGGGGAGTGGGGCATTCATCTTTGCACTCTTTGAATCACATTACCTTACTAGCTTGACACATAGTAAATGCTCAATAAATGTTTATCGAAAAAATGGATGGATGAATGAATGAGTGAACGAACACGTGAATGAATATGAAAATATCTAGACATGATTTAAGTGTGTGGCAATACTATGTCTGGCCAGTAGAGGCCACTATTAACATTTTCCAACATCTGTGCCAGTACTAATCATTGCAGGGAAAGCCTGGGGCATGGAAAATTCTGTTATCCTAAAGGTTGATTGTTTGGATAAAATTCTGAGATGAATTTCAATGTACTCTCTCCCCTCACTAAGCCCTTCATCGGAAGTACAGACGAAGGATGGTTCTCTCTGCTGCCTGAAGAGAAGGCAGGACCCTCCCTTCCCTAGAATGACTGATGCCGTTGGGGAGTTCACTTAAGACACAGCCCCCTTAGCATGATGGCAGCAAAAACCTCTCCTAATAGACTGCACATGTGGGTGGCTCTGGGGAAGAGGATGATGACTGTGGGGATTGAGCATTGGCTAAATGTCGGTCTCTGTTTTTTGGTATAACTTTCTGATTAGAACACTGCCAGAAGGCAGTATTCCAGATAATCCCCCAATTCAAACCTTCACCATGGTAACTCAGAGAGGAATCTGGGAATCTAGATGGACCCAGAACTTTTCTCTAGGAACAAGCATAGTCTTTTGCCCAGAAAACACTTTCCCAGTGAGTCCTGTGGGGGTAATAGCTGTCCTGGTTGGCATCCCTCTGTACCAGAGCCATTTGAATAGGGTCTAGGCATTATCTCTTCTGTGAGGCCTCCCTGATAGACTGTGTCTCCCCAACCACACACCTGCCCCAGGTATTGTCACATTCTACATACACTGAGCAGTCAGATTAGTTCATTGACAATTTCTGGATATGCCTGCCACTGTGCATTCTTAAGGCAGAGAAAGTTTTTCTTTTTCTTTTTTTATCTTTAGGTCCTAGAAGAATTAGTGATTGAAGTCCACTAGGCTGCACTGTCATGATCCAAATCAGCTACTAAGATGACAAAATTCACCTCCTATTTAACTGTCATTTCGTTTATGTCATGTGGATATAGGAAAGGGGAGGAAATGAAAACAGTACTTTACCAACTTTGCCTTTGGCCCTTGCTATGATGACTAGAGAGGATAAAACTTTTCTTGCTGAACATAATGAACCAGAGTTAATTTTATCTGTGTTTATTTTCGTTTCTTCACGCACAACAGGAGACCCTTAATGACCATCCAACTTGTGTCTTATTAAATTTAAAAAGATGAAACGAATTGCATGAACCATAAGCTTATATGCTACCATAGGCTAATGAGGGGACTGCTGATTAAAGTTTACTCAGCAAAGAACAGTAACACTCTGTACCCTGAGCAGAGCAAAATAAATGTATGCTGAGGGGATACACTAAGAAGGTGAGTATCTAGCCTGATACTTCACAATTATTAGTTAAACATATGAATTAATTAACTGGCTAGGAACAATGCAATAAACGAAGATGATAAGATCCCTCTATTCCCTTCTTAATAGATTATCGGAGTCGAACTCACTGAAACTTCTCTAAGGTTCTATGAAATGTGGAGCCAGCACCAAGAGAGCCCAAATCCAAGTGTGCCATTCTCCCTAGGCTGTGTGTGCTCGCAGACATAGCCAGGAGAGGTATCTAGACCTCATCAGATGGAGACCTCACCCAGTAGTGTCTCACAGGGAAGTCCAAAATTCTGTTTTGCACATCAAAGTTCGTTTTGTCTCATGTGGAAGGAGAAGTTGACCAGTTGCTCCAAAATGAGCTAGATGGTGCCTGCAACTTAACTCACTGGACACTCATTTCAAGTCAGCTCCCCAAAGATTTATTAAATACTGTGTGTAAGCAAGGAGTTATGCCCAGTGCCAGTGGTAAACAGAAACAGATAAATGAACATGCTTTCATCCCTGTCTTCGAAGGCTTCCCAGTCTACTGGGATGGCAGACAAATCAAGAGAAGGGCAAGATGTCCTGTGTGGTAACTGCTATGAGGGAGATGCAGTAGAAGCCTAGGGGAGGGGACACCCCATCACACCTGCTCAGGGTGGGGGATTAGAGGGGAAGGGCTCTTTGAGAGGGGGTGGAACCTGGGCTGAGCCTGGCATGAGTTCAAAGATTATGTCCAGGGCTTTGGGACAATAGAATAGAGCAGATACAGCAAAGAGGGCCATGTCTGTAAAACAACAGAGGCCTATCACTACACCTGTAAGGGGAGGTGTGGCTAGAACACAATGGGAAGAGGGGGAAGGCGTGAGAAGATGGGCAAAGGGTAAACAGATCAACCGAAGGAGGGAGGGCCTGGATGCTAAGAGTTTAGATTTAACCCTGAAAGGAACAGTAGCCACTGAAGGGCTTCCTCATGGGTAGAAAAGGGGTACCCCCTTTGATCCTCTGCCATCAGTTTAGAGATGAGTTGTTAGGATGTTGGACTTTGAAGGGGACAAAACCAGAACCAAGGGGCAGCTGAATGTAGGGAACTGGTACCCAGGAGATTGGGTTTCCAGTTCAGGCTCTGTCACTGAGCTCCCTTAAGGCTGGAGGGCTCTTGGTGGCTCGCCTTTGTACCTGCAGACACCCTGCCTTGTACCAACAGCTTTCAGAGGTGTCTTCTACAGGTCCCATGGCCCATGTGTCCCCCTGACTCTCATCTCATGATGCTGTATTTGCCAGTTTCCTTGTCCATATGCCGCCACAGGACCATGAGCTCCTAAAGGGCAAGCACCTTTTTGCCTTGTTCAACATGACATCCCTGGTATGTAGCACAGGGCAGGGCATGTAGAGGGTGCTCAAAAATCTTCTTTCAATGACCAAAGGAGTCGATGAATGGACAGAAGGATGGATGGAGGTCACTTAACCTCTCTGAGGCTTCATCTACTTCATTGGCATATTGGTAAAATGAAGACTGTCTCTATGCTCCAGTCTGATTATCAAACTCTTCTCTCCAACCCTCTACAGTCCTTAATGTGTTACTTTGCCTCTCCCGTGAAGCCTTTCTCCCTCTTCTTCCTCTCCTCCCTGTGCTCCCACTGTCTCCTCTCTTCCTTGCTAGACTCCTGTTCCTATGTCGTGTTCCAGTTCTTTGCTTTCCCCTGGCTTTCCTGTTGCGTACTTTCCCTCTCCTCACCTCTGTGCTCGCTCCCTCTGCAGGTCACACTCCTTTGCCCTTTCCTTGCTTCCTGGCTCTCCCTCTGACTCCCCCCTGCTTCTTCCCATTTGGTCCTCCTTCTCTTCCCTGATTGTTTTTGTCCTCATGAAATTTCTACTAACCTAATTTCCTGCTTGGCTTTTGCTCCTGGCACTTGGTTCTAACTGACCTCCAGACTCTTCTCTCCATTTATTCTGAACAGAACAAATTGGCAATGATAATAACATGGATGCTATTTCAGCAAAGAAAGGAATAAAGAAGTAGAAGATGTCTTTGAAGGGACCTGCAGGTCAGTTGTGGAAGGAAGGACGGACACCACTGAGTTCATCATTGAGAATACCCTGTCCTTCAACGGAGCTTCGGAGGATTTGCAAGCATATGATGAGCATCTGGAAAGGTTCCTTCCAGAAAATAATATATCAGAAGGCAGAAAAATAATTATGTTTCCCTCACTGATCCCAGCAAAGATGTTTGCTCTCCTAAAGGACCTCAAGGCACTCATAAAACTAGGAAAACTGAGTTAAGTGCTTTTTATTAAACCATTAAGAGATTTTATTCAGCTAAGACAAATGTCTTCACTGAAGGATACAGAGTTTGATAGCAGAGAAAATACACAAATGAAAACTTATCTGAATAAATTAGACTGATGCGTTTGGCATTTAGGCCTCCAAGTGTCTGATTCCCTCCTTCAGCCCCAATCTGCCAACCGAAGAAGGTTCTCTAATGCTGGACTCACTGAGTCTGAAGAAGGAATGGAGAGCAGGCATGAGAGGTCTTGGCAGCACTGGAAGTTTCCTGAAGCATAAATGATTTTGCGGACTAAGATGGAAGGAGCAAGGAATCTGTTTTCTTTCCTCACTAGCCAGGGGCCCCCAGCTCTCCCTGCCCTTGTCCACTTCACTGGCCTCAGGGAAGCTGAGCGATGTGCCAGGGACCAGGACACTTAAAAGGAGGAAGGGCAGTTGGGAATGGGGGATTCCCATCCAACTTCAAGCCCTCAAATTTCTGGTCGACCACGAAATACATAAAGGGTGTAGACTCAGAAAAGACAAACTTAAAGCTTTCCATTCCCTGCTTTCCCATCACACCTGCTGGATCCGTGATCATCCTACAGCTTATTCCTCTGGGGACATCGAAGCTCTTGCCTGAGCTCTTTCCCCACTTTAGTGGGGATTTAGTATAATAATGTTTATTTATAAGGACTAAAATTGAGCTACCCACGGTGAGCTTGCAATGGCTGATACTTAATAATAGTAATAGCTAACATTTATTGGCTATTTACCATGCGCCAGCACCATGCCAAGCATTTTATATATAATTTCTTATTTTGTCCTCACAGCAGTTCTATAAGGAAGAAACATGCTGTCATCACCATCCTAGGTGATTTAACCTACCCAAGGTCACTCTAAGGCACACACATTTGATGATCTTCCCAGCGTCTTCTTCCCTGGAGAATTGACTGCCTTCCTTCTGGGAACTGCTCCTCCCCTTTTCCTCCACCCTACCCACATGGCTACTGTGGGAGTGGCTGTGAATTTTTGTGACTTGCCCCAGCCAATGGTGGCCACCGCAAGGCATTTTTGAATCCTGGAAGAGAGAGCCAGATCAGTCTAAACTTCTACTGTGATACCTGGAATCTGATACTGGCCACATTTTCTGGCACATGACTCGGCTGGGGGAAGGTCGAATGAATGACACACGCCAGAGCATACTGGAGATCTTGAAGTGCCTGACTACAGTTACTCCTGAGGTCCAATTCCTTCTCCTGGGCTCTATCAGCTACCCCAGTGCTTTCATGATAAAGATTATCCTTTGCTTTACTTCCTCCAAATTGGTCCCAGGAAAGTAGTGCCAAGTAGCAGATATGTGCATGGGATTTGGAGCCAGACAGCCCAAGCCTAATTCAGACTCCACTAGCCCATGCTTGTGTGACCTTGAGCAGGTCACTCACTGCTTCATGCCCCAAATTCATCTCAACTAGGGATAATAATCGTACCTACCACCGTAGAATTTTCTGGGGGTTATAACTCAGGTAAAGTATGTAGCACTGTGCCTGGTATGGGATGAGCTTCCAAAAAAACCCAAGTGTTCCTTATTTCTAATATTAACTTTGATTGCCACTTTTGTTATGATCATTAATATTTTTTCTCCTGATCATTTGTGGAATCACAGGGTTCTAGTTAAGACTCTCTGGTGGTACCTGGGATTTGAAGCTTTCCACCCACATTTCTGGAAATGTTCCTGGGGGAAAGGGCGGAGCTGAGTGTGTGGATGACTGGGAAGGTGTCTATGTGGGGTTTGGCTGAGGGCATCGAGCTGGTGTTTCATTGTAGGCCTGGGGTAGTTCAGAAATAAGAGCTAATAATATCTTCGAGAGACTTCAGTGAACAGACTGCCACCCTGTGCAAACTGTGAGGTGGGATGCGGGAACGCGGAGAGCCAGATTGATTTTTAAAAGGCTGAACTTCCAGGCTGTTGTAAGAAGCAGCCAGCAAATGAGAGATCTATAAACCCTGGGAACACACAGTGCATCGCTGTGGATGGTGCCGGGAGATGGATTAAGCATTGAGAATGAGTACTTTGCAGAACAAAGAAGTTTTTATGTGATGTCAGAATTTGAAAACTCCCAGAACTGTCTTTTATGGGCAAAGTTGGGTGGGAAGAGAAGGGTGGAGAATGAAATTAAATTTCTTAAAAGGATCACCACTGAGGATTCAACGCTGGTTGGAAGAAAGCACTAGAAGCCAGATGTGATTTGGGAATGCAGTGAGGGGCAATGGAGGGGAATAGATTCAATACAACCCTGCCCAGTTTTTCTGCTGGGCTGGGAAATTGATTTATCGGGAGCTGGGCAGGGGATCCTCAGAGACCCTGCACAGTCTTTGGTGGAAAGTGGGGCAGATCTGTCATCGTGCCCAGCTTCCTATGCTTCTCACGCATCTTTTTTCAAGAAAGTCACTTGGGTTGGGGCACTGATTATTGATCCCCAGCTACTACCCACGTTCCAGCATGGGCCAGTGCTCATGTCACTCAAGGAAACACAAGAAGAAGAAACTCCCAGAATCCCCTGTCACCATGGAAAGCTGGCAGATGACATGCGGGGCAGGGAATGAGAAGGGAATATATCTGCTGGTCCCCGAAAGGGTGGATGGGGCAAGTAGAGAGGGGAGGGTGGCAGCACTTTGAGGAAAGGCCAAAAAAGATGGAACATTTAGGATAAAGGAACAGGAATCCTGAGGACAAAGGGGTGTTTGGAGTACATGGGATTTGAACCTCTAAGTGAAGGGAAAGTCTATGCCAGACAAGGTGAATCACAGTCACCCAATGTAGCAGTGAATGTGTCACAGACCTAGGACTTCAATTCATGGAGGACCTTAGTAATTTATTTGTTAGTGTCTTCACACATATTTTAGACCCCTGTCAACACTCTGAGGGTAAAAGGAAGTGATATGATTATCTCCACTGAATACATGGGCAAGCACAGCTATCCCAGAAAAATGGAACAGCCCAGGTCATCCAGGATGAGCCAGAAACAAGCCAGAAGCTCCTGAATGCCAGCACAGTGTCCTTCCCTTCCACCTTGCTCGCAAAGGCCAGGTCCACTTCTGAGTAATTTGTGTGATCCCCAGGCACCCCGCCATCTCACACAAAGGACGACCATTGCACACTGTGGATGGAGGTTAGACAGGGTCAGAGCTGCAGTCCTGGCTGGGAAAAAGCTGGGGAATCTTATGGTCGTCTTCAGGGTTTGTGCAAATAATGTGCTTGTCCCAACCCCCAAGGAAAGAATGGTTGCTGAGCCAAGCTGAACTGTGTGTTACCATTCATTTAGGAGGGGCTACGATAGGAATGGAGATGGTGCCTTCCTGGGGAGACCAGGTAAACTCCTTCCCCTCCCTGTGGTCTCACCACCCTGGAAGACCCGAAGGCACAAAGCTTGAGGGTTGCTGGTTAATTATTTGATGTTGTGACATGAATGAGGGCTGGCTGATGGTGAGCGGAGTGCCCTTTGTGTTTGACCATGCTTCGTTTTTAATAACACTCAGCTGTCAGAGTCTGGTACTTGTCTAAAAACTTTATATCTACCATCATTTGTGTTTTTCAGAAAGTTGAAATGATATATCTGTACATTTTTCTAACTTCAACCAAAAGAGCTACAGATTTTCAATCCACAATATATGGGTTTCTTATAACATAATAAATTCAAATAATAATTCATTTCCTATTTTGTCACAAAATCCTCCTAGCGTGTCATCTCCTGACTTCGCCTGCGTACCGCTGAGGGAGACTGAGCTCTGGTGATTTCCTCCCATTCCCATCTGGCAAAATAGAACCCACGAGAAGGAACGTAAATGCCTCGGGATCACACAAGTTAGCAGACACATCCAGACTGCCTGAGTTTAAATACGGCACATCCTCTCATTGCACAAGCATCCACGTAATTATGTCTAAATTTTCAGGCCCAGACTTTTAAACTATAAGCTTTTTGATAGTTTGTTCCACGAATTATTTGAAAGTTGCATAAAGGAAGTTCACTCATTGTGGGTCAAGGGCCGTCGATGGCAATCCCATAAGGGGCCCAAATGGGAAACTAGGCCTCCCAGCAACCACTTGCAGAACGGAATTTGTTTTCCTGCTCAACGAACAAACAAGTTGCATCAAATTTTGTGAGAGGAGGGTGCCTAACAAGGGCACTCATTTTTCGGTTTTTCTTTCTGGAGAAAGCCTGAGTTTGTTTTGTCTGTTGTTTTTGAATATTGCATGTGCTGGTATCATTTACAAGAGTCATTTGGTGATCAGATTGCCTGTCTCCCTTGTTCGGATAGTTTTGCAGATGGATAGGCAGTTGTTCACATACAGCTGTGCACATCTGGCACGCAGGTGTTTTCTGATAGGCTAACTTGCTTACAGAATGATTTCTTCTGGGAATGAAGACAAGAAATTGCCGAAGGCCTTAGACAAAGCTGTCCATGAACTGGGGCACTGATTTGTTTCTGACAAAGATTTTCTGAGAACAGTTGGGCAAGACGGTGAGCTACACGTGCAGAAACAGGAGGGGGTCACAGAATTCCCATCCTCAAAGGCAGGTGTGCGCCAAGGCCCGAGGTGGTTTTGGGGGCTTGGGACATCTGGAGGGTTAGTCAAACTGCTCCCATGAATATTCATGGATGAAATTGCATAGCCAGTTGGAATTTCTTTAAAAAAAAAATCCTGCGTGGGGGTGTGTGGGGGTGTGTGGGGAGTGGGGGTTATGGATGGAAAAGAGAGAGGTACAGGATTGATGATTTTTATAGCTAAGTGATTGGTACATGGGGTTGTACCAATTGACAACTCTATTTTTATGAATTGAAATAATTTTCTGTAATAAAAAGTTAAAAACAAAATCTGTTCCTACATATGGGCATCCAGAAGTACCATCCTTATTTTTAGGCCGTTTATTAATTCCAGGTAGCGGATGGCTGTGGGTGTGCAGGAATGGACACAGGCAGTGGGAGGAGCAAGAGATGGGGGGAGGGCCACTCGCAGAGCAAGGGTGAAAAGCAGGACAAGACAGAGGCTGAGTGAAGGAGAAGAAAAATCGAGGAGGGAGAGAATGGACTTGACACCCCCACTTGGCCGTGTGGCACATTATTCTCTCCCGTACCCGTTAGAAAGCAGGTGCTTTTTCTCGTGCACTGTGTCTGTCCCCACACTTCTTCCCCAAACACTTGGCAGTCACTCCCAGGAAGGGAGCTCATGGTTCCATGAAATACGTCCCGAAAAGGGGCTGGTAATTGAATGTGCACCAGAGCCACATTCTGTCAGAGCTCCAACCCTAAGCTAAGGGGTGACCAAGAAAGAGAGAAAGGCAAAAGAGGGAAGGCGACCAAGAAAACAAAAAGCAAGGCAGGTTTGGAGGAAGAGCTCATCTTTAGGGGAGAGGTTTACCTGGGTCATCGACTTACTTATGCCCAGAAGAGGTGAGCCTGCGGGTCTCAGGCCCTGGGAACACACCTGGCCCCTCTGGCGGATACCTGGCTGGGAGCGACTGACTCCGTCCAGGCCCAGCAAGCAAAGGCCCCTCTGGCCTGTTACAACCTCTATAGGAGAAGTGATGGCCACCTTTCCAGCCAGGACAGCCTCCTCCGGGCTCCTTTCCAGACCTTTCCAAAACCACAAATACTCTGAAATAAGCCTATGAAGGACCCTTTCCACTTCCTGCTGCCAACTGGGTTCCAGGGTGAGCCCCCCTTCTTTCCTTCGGAGGAAGGCAGGCTGGGGGTTGAGGGCCTGGGAAGGAGGTGAGAGCGTTTGCTGTGCTACAGGCGAGCATATGGCTGCGTGGCCGTAGCTAGCAACAGCAATTTGCAGGAGATGCCCACAGCTCTGAAGCCCACTGTGCACGCTAGTGTCAGTCGCACAGCCTGGGCAGGGGTGTGGTGGCACCCGACCGGCTTCCTCTTCCTTCCTCCTCTGTCTTGTGCCCTTTCAGGGGCTGGCTCTGAGCCGTCCCTCCCCACTCCTCCTGGTGCCTGGCCCCAGCGGCCCCTTGCCCCTCACCCCTTCCTGCAGCTCCCCCATCAGCCTTCGCACAGCTGGCCTCTCTGGGGACGCGGCTGCTTGGGCTGCACTTCTGTGGGCACAGGTGGCCCTGGCAGATGCAAGTTCTTTCCATTCATGTGGGTAAACAGTAAACATGATATTAAAATATTCATCACCAGGGCCTCTGCCTGAATGTTAATCTGGGGTGGGAGCTGATTCCTTGTCCTCGGCAGAGCACACAGTGCCACTGTCACTGCAGCAACAGAGTGGGCAGGAAAGGTCGGTCTGAGTGCAAAAGCATTGATTTTGCATTTACTTTTTTGGGGGGTGGGGTGGGGAAGAGACTGTGGGGCTTTCTGGCCACAGAGGCGGCCCATCTACCTGGGGAGGACGGCATTTGTAGGGCATGGCTGCTGCTGAGCCGGTGGCCCCAGGCAGACCTGTAGAACAAGCCGGAATCGGATTCAGGGCTCCTGGCTGCCTATTTATCACCTTTGTATTTATATGTCCGGCTGTGTCCCGAATGCTAAAAAGTCCTGCGGCTCTTCAAACACCAGCTAGTGATCCATTCGCTCGGTGTTGTTGAGGATCGCATGCCATGTACCTGTTTGATCTTTGCCATTGAAACCTAGGAGTCCTGACGGGGTCTGGACAGTGCCTCGGTGATAGCCGACAGGAAAATCGAGCTTGTTTCTCAAGGAGAGATCGTTGGAGGAAGGGGACACAGTATTCTGGGCATTGAAAACATGCAGGAAGTTCTTGCCTAGTGTTCTAACCAGGCAGCGTTTTCCTGGCTGCCCTTGAGAACTCATAGTCCAGTGCAGCCAGAGATAAATACACCATGTACTGGCCTGATTAGTCGGGTCAAAGAGCTATGGGAACCCAGAAGAGGGAGTGACGATACCACACAGAACAGAAGACGTTTGGAGTGATACTTAGTAGAAATAAAATTTCCTAGGAGGAGAGAAGTCATAGAACCAAATACTTTATCTAGCACTTACCGAGTACAAAGCACTATTCTAACCACTTTTCAGACATTACTGTGTATTTACCCTGCATGGCAAGTCTATGACGTTGGGATTATTATTGCCTCCATTTTATGAAGGAGCAAACGGAAGCGTGGTAAGGGGAAATGACTCAGCGAAGGATCACACTAACAAGTATCAGAGCTTGGATTTGAACCCAGGCAGGCTGGTTTTTCACTGTTTTGCTGCATTGTGGGCAGAGGATGAGGACAGAATGTTTGGCGAGCCCGCAAAGAATAGTATGGCTGGGGCCTGGGGACTGTGTGTGTGAGGAGTGGTTATCAAGCTAGGGGTAGAGTTGGGCCAGATCGTGAAGGGCCTCATGTGACTAGATCTCATCCTACAGAAAACAGGGCCAAGGGCAATTATCTGCTGCCACATCACCCTGGTCCCTCCAGACTTGGCATAGTTCTTACTGGTCAACCCGTCAGTGGCTCTTGGCCCATTCCTCTCCACACTTTGGACATTCCTTGCTGGGGAAGCCCTCCATGCACATTCTCTAGAGACAGGCTCTAGAAGGTGCTGATCACGAGGGGGGATTCCAGTTCCTACGCCTACTCTCACTGATGTACCCAAGAATTGCTCTCATCTCTGTAGTAGTCTACTTTGACTGCCATAACAAAATGCCACAGGTGGGGTGGCTTAAGCAACCAAAATTTGTTTTCTCCCAGTTCTGGAGGCTGGATGTCCAAGATGAATGTGCAGGCCTGGTTGCTTTCTGATGAGAGCTCTCCCCTCAGGTGTAGACAGTGGCCTTGCTGCGTGCTCACAAGACTTCATTTTGTGTGTGTGCAGGGGGATGGGGGTATTGAGGGTGGGAATGGGAGCGTGGGGGTGGGGAGGGGGAGTAAGCTCTCTGGTGTCTCTTCTTATGAGGGCACTAATCTTATCACGAGGACCCCACCCTCATGACCTCATCTAACCCTGATTACCTCCCAAAGGCCCCATCTCTGAATACCACCATACAGGGGGGTAGGACTTCAATATGCATCTGGGAAGACAAACATTCAGTCTATTACATCCATGGAGGACCCAGACCCATTACCTGCCACTTCTAGTTGAGGAAAAGCCCCAGGGTGTGGAAGCAAGAACAGGCAAACTCCCAAATGGCCTGAAATTTCACAGCTTATCATGTCTGGTCTCCCTTCTCTCCTTCCTCCTCTTCTTTCTCCCTCTTCCCCTCTCCCTCCCTTTCCCCTCCCTTTACCCCTCCTCCTCCTTTTCTCCCTGCTCTCCCTCCCTCCCTCTTTCACATACAGATGAACACTTTTGATTTTAAGTAAACAGTCATACCAACACACTCACTCACCATTCCTTATGCAAGTCACGGGAACGTCCTCATTGAGGTCATCCGAACTTCCTCTTTATATACCTCACAGCACCCACAAAACATTTCTCCACGTTTGTCTCCTGTCTGCTTCTCTGGCTGGACCAGGAGCTCCTCAAGGGCAAGGCCGCCGGCACACCTGTATTTTTAGCTCCGTGCCTGCGCAGCGCCCACAGCTGGCAGTAAGTGCCGATGGAATGCTTACTGAGCGACTGAATAAAGATGCTCGTGGGGCACGAAGACGTAACAGACAGATGATCCCTTAGATGTACTGGGAGTGGAATTCAGGGAACAAACTATAATTGAGGTCACTAGTGACGATGTTCCCCAACGAGACTCAGGACCAAGCCCTGGGAACAGGGCAGCCTGTGGCCATTCCGTGACACTCTCTGTGGTCGCTGCAGGCTGGCCGGCTGAGCTCCTCCATCGAGACCACGTGATGATCATAGGCGCCATTGATGCCTGCTGTGACCTGGGACCTGCATCGGGCATTTCACACAGGCAGTTCCATTAATCCTCATATACCCAAACTGTGTCTTCCTTAAACTCACTCAACAAAAGGAGCAGAATTAAGAAGTCTGGCTGCAGTCCCTGAATACTACATCGTGTCTCTTCTCCAGGTCCCATCACGGAGCCACCGAGAGACACTGGATTGTGCTTCAGGGGAGCACGCTGGCTGATTCCTCCTGGCGGATGTTTAACATCCTACCCTCCTCAAGGCATTTGGAATTAATTTTCGGAAGTCTTTGCATTGTTTTTCCACATAGAGAAGTTCATGTTCTGGTGCGTTTTCCCGTTATTAAAATAGAAAGGCTCACAGCTCGTACTTTCCGAGTGCCTGATTCTCACGGATTCCAAGTCTCTGTGCTATTTTTAGACTCCCGTATCTATGTGACTGAAGTCTGCAGGAGCAAATCCAGCTCCCTTATTTAAATACCTTTCACCAGGTATTCCCTGCCTTCCCCTTGTTTTCCCACCCTGCCAATCCGCGTGGGTGTGCCACATATGTCTCTCTAATAACCTGGGTGGGAGCTCGGCACACGCATGGCTCCTTATTCTGTGAATAAGTACACATTGAAGTGTTGGCTGGCACAGGCTCTTCTTGGTGACTCGGGGCTGCCACGCGCAGGAGCTTCCCTGGCACTGTGTACTGACATCTCTCATTTTCTGCCTTGCTGGGATCTGGGAATACTTTAAACATTCAGCTCGAGGTAGCACTTAGCATTTATTAACTGCCAGTCCCACGCAGGCACTGGGCAAGCACGTCCCTGCTCCCCGTCTCACTCGTCTCACCACCCCTGAGAGTATTCTGGGAGTCTGTAAAATGATCTGCATTTTGCGAACAAGAAACTGAGGCTCGGAGTTTAAGTAAACTGGATCGAGTTCTCCTAGCTATTAAAAGGGGGAAAGGGGGTTTTAATCCAGCTTTTTTTTTTTTTCATTTTATACACATCTCTAAAGGGCCTACTATGGTCTAGGTGCCACTCAAAACATGTTACAAATATTAACGCATCTAATCCTTATAATCATACTTCAGGGTAGGTACTGTCTGACGTTAACAGATAAGGAAACTGAGGCACAGAGGGGTGAAGTGACTTCTCACAGTTATCCAACTGGTGGCTGGTGGAGAGGCACACTCAGCTTCCTCTCATAGCTCCCGGGCCTCAAGTCTTGCTTGCCTAGGGAGGGGTGACTCCCATGAAACAAAGCCCACCAGAAGGAGCTCCCCGTTCTCCAAACTTCTTAATTGTGACACTAATTGCTCAGCTGCCTGGACATTCTTCTTTTCCTCCTTGGCTCCTTTCAAGAGTCCTTTGGGGGAAAGATAGTATTTAAAATCTAATTTTTTGTATGCACACTGTTGCTGGACCCCCCTCCCTTCTTCCCTCCACGTCTCCTCCACATCAGGCCTGCGGGAGCAGAAGGCACAAACGCCCTGTAATCGTGTGCTCCCCCCCCCCCACTCCCCTCTCTCACTGTCAATTTCAGCAAATGTCATTAATTTGAAAGGCAAGGGACCAGGAAGAATGGATTTTGAATTAACTAGTTCCGATAATCTGATATTTTTACTGGAGCATGACAGGGTGTCCAGTTAGCTGGGGAACAATTGCTTCCACGTGTGTGTTCTCTTGGATAAACCAATATCTGCTTAACAAGGTTTTGCTGTAAAGGGCGATCAAATAAGCCTTTGTGTTTCGCAGAGGTTCCAGGCCTGGATCCCGATGCCTGGGGCAGCTGCTGATTGGGGGGAGGGGGTCCTGGGGGAGAAATAAGCTTCCACTTTAGGTAAGAATACATGCTTCTGGGGATGCCTGGGGCTCACATGTGTTCTCTGCTGGAGTCCCGCATCAGTACCATTAGCGGGTCCCTCGGTATCTTCAATGCTTGTATTAGGTAATAATCACTAGTGCTTAAACCAGACAGGTGCTGCCGGGGTCTTGCAAACTGCCTTGTAGTAGAGATGGCTGGCTACGCACCCAAAACCCATGCAAGCGCGGACGGCGGTAGAGTCCCCATCCGCTTATGGCTGGCAAGTCCACACTGCGGGCACAGGAGCCTGGGGGATGAGGGTCCCTGCCAGACGAGGGAGGGTATGTAGCAGTGTCTTTCCCCCTCTGTCCTCCATGTGCCACCTGGATGCAGGGAACTCCAAGGAGCCATGGACAGAGGAGCCTCAGATGCTCCGCATCCATGAGGAACACCCACCCTGGGGGGCTGGGACAGGGTGAAATCAACTTCTATTATGGGGTGTCTCTTTGTGTCGGTAGCTTGTGTCACCCTAATTGAGGCATCCTCTTCAATCCTTCTCTTTTTGTTTTTCTCCCTCATTAAGGCAGGGAAGCTCCAGGCCCTTGTTTGAACCTCAGCAGAGAAGGGATGTGGTAGGGGAGAAGTCGCCACCCGGGGAGGGTGTGGATGCCGGAGAGCTAGCGTGGAGTGCGGGGAGCAGGGGATTTAAAACCTGACCATATAAAAGTAAACTCTGAGTAGTAACTGAAGCGAACTGCCTGTCTGGTGTGGCCAATTACCACGCAGCACAAATGACTCTTAGTATCATCGTCTATCACTAATATGTACGTAAGTACGAGGTTGTGGGTTGCATTTGATTATAGCATTAAACTCTGTTTGCTCAACCTTCTGTTGCTGGTATTTGAGCCACACTTTATGGAACAAGGTCATCTGATCATAATTAAAAAGAAAAACAACAACAGAGGAAACATAAGCCAGACGCAAAACCTACACAGGCCGACACTCGGCAGGGCACCTGCCTTCTATTCGGGCTTCTTCGAGGTTGAAATTGTGCAGGACCTCTCCAATCCAATTGTGTGTTTAATGCATGGGGGTTTTTTTGTTTGTTTGTTTGTGTTTGTTGTTAGTTTTCCCTCTCCAAATATATACAGAAGAGGCAGAAAAATATTTCTTCGGAGTAGAAATTGGGAATGGCACTGTCTTCCCCTCCAGTTAAAAATAACAAAGGAAAACATGCCTCATGAGTAATAATAATAATTATAGTAACAATGAATGACATTTCTGAGTATTTAATATGAGCCTAGCAGAGCTCTAAGAGCTACACTTGTCAAACGTGGGATGGTGGGGCCAGGCTCTCCAGGCAGGGACGACAGAGGCTGAGGGGGGATGCTGACCCCCATTCTCCCTGACGCTTGTTTCCTCCCTCACCTTTGTTTCCTCTGTACCCCCAGCTGAAGTTAAAAGCCGGGATGTTTTGTACTTGCTGCCCTGTTCAACTTCCTGCACACTGTCCCTCCGGGAGCCCTGCCTTTGTGCCCTGGTCTCTGCAGGCGTGGCAGCTGCCTTCACACCCCTACGCCCCATGCGCTGAGGCTCCTCCTCAGACAGGATCCTCCGGGGAGAAATGAGCTAACCCAGTTAGTTATCTCTGGTAATGAATCAAACGGTTACCCCCTACAACCTTCAGTGTCCTGGTTAAGGTGCCCCCCAAGTCCTTTTGGAGGGGTGCAGGGTATAGATGCGGGGTTGGGTGAAGGAAGACCCTGTGTTTTTTAGTGGCATCCCAGCAGGAAGCGTCCTGTCTGTTCTGCCCCCCCTCTTGATTCCATCCCCACCCCCACTCCCAGGCAATCCACTACACGGCCACCATGACCCTATTTCTAGAACTACAACTGAACTAGTTTGACGAACACCAATTATGACACAACACAACAGAAGAGTTGAGGGTGAAAGCACCCCCAGAATACGCCGTGCCTGCGGTTGTGGTCACCGTGCAGGCACTGGCTTCTACCACAAAGGACAGCTCTGGCAGCCCAAGCGACTGGCCCCATGTCTCCCCTGCCCCCAACAAAGTGACAATGCTCATTCCGTGGCAGCCTCAGTCTTGCTGAGTCTTGAACCAAAACGGTAACGACAGCCTTGTTGGAGCTCAAAGTCTGTCTCCACATCACCCTCGCATCAGGAATGAGTCAGGACCCCCTGTGGGGCACGGGGGGTTATTTAGTTTCTGTGACAGACCAGTCACTTTGGTTTTGGGATATTGAACACCGAGCCCAGGGAGTTGCAGGCAGGCTCTTCACTTGCCAAAGGGAAAGCTAAAACATGAAGCTCAGGTCTCCTCAGCTTCTATTTTCCTCGTGTGGATGTAGAATTTCTGAGTGCCTTGGTGCTTGGGAGGACCTCCGAAGCCCAGCGGCTCTGACCTCGCTGTGGATTCCGTAACCCCAGGACCCTGTAATAAGCCCAGGTGAATAAAAGTTGTGTGTTGACAACAAAGGATGCTGGGAGGAGGCACTGTGGGCAGAGAAGAACCAAGGCTGTGCTGTTGCTGGGTGACCTTGGGGACAAGCGTGCATTTGACTTCTGTGCCTCTCTGCCCGATTCAGCCAGAGCTTTGTTTTAAAAGCAGAACCAGATGCTGCCTCTGAGATCAGCTTCAGGGCTGAAAATAAATTAGGAAAAGAAGGTTCCATGCAGGGAGGCAGCAGGGCAAGGAATGCAGCATGCCCTAGAAAAGCCTGATTAAGACCATGGCACAGAAAGGGAATTGCCCAATTCAAAGAGTCTGGACGGAAGAGGTGTGGAGCATAAGGCTCTCTCACCCTTTGCCTGGCTTTCCCCTTTTAGCTAGTGCTGCCACCCAAACGGGGTCTTGGCAAAGATAGATTCATCCAGTCCTGCTGGGCAAGGAAGAAAAGCAGGGCCAGGCAGAAGGACAAGGGGCTTGCGTTTAGGGTTAACCAGGATTCCAAGATGGCCTCCAACATTCCCATTTCCTGGTGCAGCAAAGTTTGGCAACTCCAGTGGAGTGAATGCTAGGGGTACTCTGTTCAGACACATCAAACCCCCTTCCTGGAATACTGGCCGCTGAAGGCTCATAGCTATATCCTTCACTGACAATTGCCCTGGGCCACAGGGCATTTCCCGGCCCAGGGTCCCCTTTCCAGCCCTTTGCAGGGATACAAAGGCCTGTCCCCTAGCCTCAATTTGGAACAACTCAATGGGTCATCTCAGCTCCATGATGCCCTGGAAGTTTGACTGAGGCTTCACAGAAAACCACATTATCACCTCGTCTCCCCTCTCCATCCTGCCTTCCTCACCTCCTTAAAGATCTACCTCCAACCCAAGAGTTCTCCCCAATAAACCTTGCTCATGGAACTCTCTGGCTCAAAGTCTGTTTCCAGGAAAACCAGTGTAAAACAATGAATAACAGCTATCGAGACAGGAACTCAACCTCACTGATCATCTGGGAGCTGCACATCAAAACCACACCGAGATCTTGCCTTACGGCTGCTAACTATTATCAAAAAGACAAAACATAACAAGTGCTGGTGAAGATGTGCAGGATTTGAAGGTGGCATGGAAAGCACGGTCAGCTATGCCCCTGATAAAGATTACCAAGACTGCAGGATGGATTGGACCTATTGGACAAATCAAGGATATCCTTCAAGTTTTTTTTTTTTTTTTGAGGAGTTCTACAATTATCCTCCAAATACTAGACCACGGCTTAAGTGCCAGTCACAGAGTTTGAAACGCAACCAACACCTGCTCATGCAGCTCCCTGGGGTGACCACCTGTGAGCGTGAGACAGAGCAGGATGTCCTGTCGCTGCTGCACACGGGTGCACGCAGGGTCCTTACAGACGGGCTCGGTGGCAAAGCTCAGGATAACTGGGAGACCAGGGCCTTGGACAGAAACTCTGGGCCGTGGCTGAAGGAATGGAAGGCTCTCTGAGACAAGAAGGCTGAGCTCAAGAGGCTTCTAGAAGGCTGCATTCCAGAAGCATAAGCCCTAATGGAGGATCAGGGCTTATGCCCTGGCGCTCCAGAACCTGCCAGCCCATGCTCTTCTTCAGTAATGGGTTATAATAGCACTATTCATATAGAAAGAATCAATACATTTTTAGAGGATTATATTATTATATGTTATCTATAAATTAGGTAATTTATATGAGAGTATTTGGTAAATGGAAAAAGAGCTGTATAGATGAAAGGTATTACGTCTTCTTCTATGGTATTTATGTAAATGAGCTGATGGGGATAACCGAGTTCTGGAAACTATAAATCCCTGTACAAATGAGAAGCTGCATGATTAGGTATTTCACAAGGTACCCAAAGCCTGGGGCAGGCGGGTCCTGGCTTCCATTCTGCAAGGGCAGCTCTCTCCCAGCAGAATGAGCACAGCGCACAGAGCGGGTGGGCTGAAATCTCGCAACGCTCCATTCACAGAGCTGCGGAATAACAGTATTCAAGCTGAGCAATTTGCAGAGTAAATTAAGGGGAATAAAATTCCTGTAACAGATCCTGGGAGGAGGGAGGAGATGAAGAGGAAGAAGGAGGAGGCAGGCAGAAATTTTTAGCTATATATATACACACACACACACACACACACACACACATATTTTTTTCCCCAAAGTCTGTTGCATGATGAAAAAGTGTGCTGGGAATCAGAACCAGGCAAAACCATGCCTGTGGGGAATGTTCTTCTGGATGGGTTGCCAGGGTTCCATGTTAACATGGGGCTTCTAGTCTCAAAAGGCTTATCATCAGGTGTAGCCCTAATGGTAAATGCTGTGAGGGTCTCGACAGTGGCGTGTACCGAGAGGGCCGATGTCCGAAACACTTTATACATTTCACACTGCTTCACCCATGACGAGGCTGGTCCTAGAAGAAACTGTTCTTTGAAGGATGTTTCATTTTCTAGAGTGAAAACTCTCCCTTGGGTTGGGTGGTTCAATTGGTGTTTTAATATTTCATATTACTTTGATTATAGCTGTCACTTTGCAATCAACCAGTGTTGAAGGAATGGCTGCTTTTTACAAGGCGGGGGCTAGGCACTTTGCGTGCATTACCTCTTTACTCCTCACACCACCACAGGTAGGTCCTATGAAGATCTGATTTGTAGATATGGATACTGAGGCTTCGAGAGGGTGGATAATGTCTCTGCCCCAAAGGACGAGGCAGGTCAACAGTTAAACAGCTCGCTGGAATCCACACTGTGTACGACTGCCACCATCTTGTATCCCCTAGGGGCCCCTGTTACTGTGTCCTGCACGCTGGCCTGCCTGCGCTGTGACCCAGGTCCTCATGCGCCTCGCACTCTGACGTTTGAGCACTGGCTCTGGCCTGGGCTGCTGGCCCCTGGGTCTGTTCATTGTCTGCACATCCGCCCCTGCTTGTCCGCTGCTGCTGCCTGCTGTCCATCTAGACGTCTCTGCAGAAAGAACAGCTCCGTGCTCCACAGTGTAACAGGAAGTCTCCCCACTCCGGGGTTATCTCCGGCTCCCCAGGCAGAAGAATGACTGACTGGTGGAGAGGCAATGGAGTGATATCAGAGGGTTTTCAGAGCAGGTGAGGGAACACATCCCACTCAGTGTGTGTTCTCATCCCTTCTCCCTCTCACCCAGGGATATGCTGGCGCCATTTCCACAGCAGGCCAGCCATCAGGACCTCTGCCTTAGTACCTCAGTGTCAGAGGCCAGAGATGTCACAGAGCTGTCACGATCATAGGCTGAAGCGGAAGTTAATTTTTTTTTAAGATTTTATTTATTTATTAGACAGTGAGAGAGACAGCCAGCAAGAGAGGGAACACAAGCAGGGGGAGTGGGAGAGGAAGAAGCAGGCTCCCAGAGGAGGAGGGAACCCGATGCGGGGCTCGATCCCAGGACTCTGGGATCACCCCCTGAGCCGAAGGCAAACGCTTAATGACTGCGCCACCCAGGCTCCCCATGAAGCAGAAGTTTAGATCCAGTGACGACAGTGTCCACACCTGGGCCCACGCCTCCTCAGTGGGCAGAGTGCTATGGTGAAAATGCCTGAGTTTGAATCTGGTTCTGCCATGAGTTGGCTGTGTGGGTTCAGGCAAGCTCCCTAACCTCTCTGGACTCAGTTTTTCCCATATGTGAAATTATAATTCCTGCCTAACAGGATTGTTGTGAAGAGCACATAAGAAGCAGTAGATGGAATATAGCCTGTAGACGGTGGGGACAATAACTGTCCCCAGGGGATGAGGGAAGGGGAGAGGGATTGGGAGCCACCCTTCCCGGGGCCATGTCGCCCTGAGAGGATAAGCTACGCAGGAATACAGAGTTATAGATCTCTTCTTCTGACTTTCTGAATAAACCTCAAAAGTCCAAACACTCTTTAATAAAAAGGAGCTGAGTCTAGAGTGTCCCTCTGTGATATTGGTTCGGAGACAAGGTGTTCTCTATGTGTTCCTTCCAAACTGCTCCTGGTAATCGTGAACACTGTTGTGGCACCATTCCCCAGGCAACATTCTAGACACTTATATTAGCTCATCTTAGCTCATTTAATCCTTGTTATGGGCTGAATTGTGTCCCCCCAAATGCATATGTTGAAGTTCTAACCCCCATTACCTCAGCATGTGACTGTATTTGAAGGGAAGGTCTCTAAAGAGGTAATTACATTAAAATTGGGCTATTGGTAAGGGTTCTAAGCCAATCTGCCTGTCCTTAGGAGAAAAGGTTAGGACACACAGAGAGACCCCAGGAGTACACACGGACAGAGAAAAGAGCATGTGAAGACACAGTGAGAAGCTAGCTGGGCCCTCTGCAAGCCAAGGAGAGAGGCCTCAGAGGAAATTAATTCTGTCCACACCTTGACCTTGGACTTCCAGCCTCCAGGATGCTGAGGAAGTAGTACCTGTGGTTTAAACCATCCAGGGTGTAGTCACCGGTTACGGAAGCCCTAGCAAACTAATAACAACGTTCACAGGGAACAGTGAGGTAGGCAATATCACCGGCCCCATTGCCATTCACTGACTCATCTGATGTAGATTTGCTAGGTGCCAACTCGGAGCCCAGGACTGGGTTAAGTTCCAAGGATGCAATGGTGAACTTGACACCGTCTCTGACTTTGGGGAGCTTAAAGACAGGAGGACTTGTCTGTGACGGAGACAGACAAGCCAGTAGACCCTAACAGTGCAGCAGAGGTGTGTGCCATGGTGGGGAATGCGGGCTCCACAGGACCATGGTGGTGCCAAGGGTAAGGGAGCCAAGTCTGAATGGGATACATGTAAGGTCTCCATGTAGGTCCACTCCTCCTTTGTGGGCAAAGACCTTGCCATTGTTGCGTGGCTAAGGAGAGCCGTGCTAGCTGAATAGCTGTCTCCTCCTCAGTGGCCCCGTGGAAGTGAGCAGGGCCAGTGTGTGGGAATACAAGCCAATGAGGGTGGAGGTACTATGACACAGCCCGTATGCCACATGAACTTGAGCAGCTTGCTTGGGAATCTTGATCTCAAGGATTTGGAAAATTAGTTCACCTGCAGGCCAAATGAACGATGATCCTCCCTCTTCTGCTTTCTCAGGCATGAAATCCTCCACATGGCCATCAGAGTTTCTAAACTAGAACCACAACCAGAGCATTCCTCTGTCCCAGGAATGTCGCACGGGTTACCTGATATCATCACCTAACAGAGTCTGAAAGTCTTCCTACATCTGAGGACCGTGGCAGCCTTTGTCTACTTGTCTGTCCAATCTCATGTCTGGCCTCTCCCTTCTTCCCTTCCTGAGCCCCTCGTGTTCCCCTACCTGACAGACATCCCATGCCTCAGGCCTGTGCAACCTCTACCCGGTCCCTGCCCTCTATGTCTCTAAAATATTCCTCAGCCTCCAACACTTTCTTCACCTATCCAACATAACAACTCCTACGCATCCTTCAAGACCCTGATCCTTCTCATTGTCTTCCTGCAGTGCCAGGCAGATACTTGGATTAAAATACCTATCACAATGCATGGCCTCCAGTGTATTAATATGTCTCTGTCCACCACTACCCTGAGTGGTAAAAAGGGACTGTCTATCATCTTTGTCTGCAGCACCTAGCACATTAACAATGCAAAGTGGACACTAAACAAATATCTGTGTAGATCCTTCCTTCCTTTCTCTCTTTCCTTCTTTCTCTCTTTACTTCATTCTCTTTTCTTCCTTCTCCCTTCCTTCCTTCTCCCTTCCTTCCTTCCTTCCTTCCTTCCTTCCTTCCTTCCTTCCTTCCCTCCTTCCTTCCTTCTTTTATTTTTTTTTCTTTTTCAATTCTGATGGTTTGTTTAGTTAAACAATTGGCCATATTCTGATCATTTTTTTTAAAAGACTGTGTATCTTGAAATGAGAAAAACCCAAACTATATTGTTTTCTCCATTGTCTTCTCAATGGCCTCAAAGCTAAGTGTTGCTCTTTGCACTTGTTCTTCATGGGGAGGATATGGTCATGTCCTCTATTCTGTTCCAGATAGCCTGATCTTCTTATTTTCTCCCCCAAATCCATGCCTGATTCCTTTCTCGTCTTCTTTCATGCCATTTCTCCTTACTTGGGAGGCCCTCTCCTACCCACTCAAGACCTTCTCATCCCTAGGTTCTACAAGCTTTGCTCCTCAGAGTGTGGTTTGTGGTTCAGCAGCGGCACCAGCATCACCTGAGATTTTATTAGAAATGCAGAGTCTCAGTCCTCATTCAGACTTCCTGAATCAGAAACCACTTTTTAAAGATCTCCAGGTGATTCACATGCATATAAATTTTGAGAAGTACTGCTCTAGAGCAGGGGGCAGCAAAACTTTCTTGTACAGTTTCCGATAGTAAATACTTTAAGGTTCGAGGACCAGAGGGTCTTTGTCACAACTATATAACTCTGCTGTCATTAGCACAAAAGCAGCCATAGACAGCAAAAAACAAATGGGTGTAGTTCTGGACCAATATAACTTTATTTACAAAAGTCAGGTGTCAGGCCCTCTACCTATAGTTTGCTGACCACGCTCCTTGAGTTCAACACCTTTGGTTACTATAATGGAAGGCCTTTAGGGTTACCCCCAAGACCTATCCTCTTGGTACTCACACCCTTGTGTAAATCCCTCTGCTGGAGTGTGCACTAAATTTCTTGACTCACTTCTAACACATAGAATACTGCAGAAATAATGGGAGGTCACTTCCAATGTTAGGTTATAAAAAGACTGTGGCTTTCTTTTGGGGGCGCTCTCCCTTTCTCTCACCTTCTCTCTCAGATTGGTAGCTCTGGCAGAAGTCAGCTGCCATGTTATTATGTGAAAAGGCCCACGTGGTGAGGAGCTGGGGACTTCCAACAATCATGTGACTAGGCTTGGAAGCACAGCGCTCTCCAGTCATCCCCTGTGATCACTGCAGCTCTAGCTGACAGCTGGATTGCAACCTCACGAGACCTGAACCTGAACCAAGCAACTAAGCAGCTTCCAGAGTCTCTACTCACAGAAACTGGGAGATAATAAATGATGATTGTTTTGACTTACTAGATGATTAATACAGTCACATGCCCACAGACTGTTCCCTTGTATTTCTCCCTCTAACTTCTACAGCACTGTTAGAGTGAGTGCATTAACAGAAACCATCTCACGCTGTTCTCTAAAGATGTGGGTCAGGCCTATATCCAAAAGTAGATTAGAGATTCTTTGCATGAAGATACAGGGACTATATCTCATAACTTTAATAGACATTTGTCACTAAGCATTTTCTGAATTAACTGAGAAGTTGGGTTTTGTTGTTGCTGTTTTGGTTTGCTTTGGTTTGGGTTTCTAATTGGAAAATTAAGAGCCATCATTGGACTGGTGCAATTGTTTTTGTTCACCAATCATTTTGTTTTGTTTTATTTTGTTTTGTTTGTTTTTCTGAGCCCGCATAGGAACTATGGTTTCTCTTACCAGTTGAGTTTTTATCTGAAAACATTAAAATAAAAAAATAACCAAACACCTGAAAGCTTTTCTTGATTACCTGTTAAGGTTAATTAAGCCAAACTTTGCTAGAACTGATCCTGTTCACTCTTCTTTTTGAATTCCTAGATGAGAGAGAAAATAATCTTTGGATGATAAAGCCTGTTCCTGGGTTATCTTTGAGAAAAAATGTAATCCACTGTATTCTGTTGCTTCCAGTTTTTCTCCTGCCTCTTGATTTTGTTGGTTATTATCTCCTTTTCGTTATTTCACAGTTGCCCGGGTACCTAAAGAACTCCTATCTTTGCTCCCATTTTTAAGAATTTGTTCATGGCAACTCCAAACTGCCTTGCTTTTAATGATTGGCTCTGGAAGTGGGAAAACAGTGGACACAGAGGACAGGCTTTTAGAAGGGGGATCTTTTGCAGCTGACTCAATGGTGTGTCCCAACAGTAACCTTAAAGAGCTAAAAATGCACCCTGTTTGATTTTGGTTTGAAAGGACTATGTACTCTTTCTGAACAATGAAGAATGGATGCTTTGTTAAATGTAGAGATTTCTGGATCAGGGGCCATCTTGTCCTGCATTTTTTAAATTTTCTTCTTTTTCCTGTGAATGAAAAAAATGGAGCTAAAGTTTTCCAAATGGTGGAGACAGGCTCTGTGGTGTGTGTGCGTGCGTGCGTGTGTGTGTGTGTGTGTGTGTGAAATCTCTTTTGAGAATGCATTTCAATATCCTCCCAATAAGTCTGAATTCTTTATTTGGTCTGTGGATTATACCCTTCATCTTCAACGTGCACTTGGTCCTAAGAGCTGTGAAGACTTCTGAACATAAGTGAGGAAGATACCACAAGTTGCTATCCACATGTATGAAAATTATGTTATTTGTGTCATGACCCATGACAATTCATAGCATCCATTCTGTGATGATCGTCATCTGTCCTTGGTGCTTACCCGCACCATTATTATCATTTCAGACCCCCTTCTGGGATAGAGGTCATTGTGCCAGGTTCGTGGTTATGGAAAGCAAATAATAACCATAGTCAAATACAGTTTCTATAACTATATACTATTGGAAAACCCTTAATCAGATCCACTGGGAGGCTGGAGGAAATTGGATTAGCATCTGGGATTCCAAATCAAAACCAGTATTATTCAGTCATTGCAAATCAAGTTTATTTTATAAATCCGGGGGTTGGCACACCTTTTCATAAAGGGCCAGATAGTAACTTACTAAACATACACCTTAGTTTCTCCCCTCAACTGATAGTATGAGCATCCTAGCACTGGCAGATTGTTTTTCTAGAAAGTTTAGGAAAGCACAGTATTTATAATGCACACACAAAACATTGTTTTGCTTACAATTTACATAGACTACACATTAGGATTGGTTTAGGATTACTAAAAGCAAATTAATATTTATGTGGCAAAAATGCTACCAACATGGAAGTGAATATTACATTCTTGCCTTGCAAGAGTAGACATAATCATTTTGTTAAGCAACTTCCTGCCCACATCTAGCCAATTTTTACTGCCAGTTGAACATGAATGTGGGCCTGTGGGACCCTCCAAATTGGGTCCCCTTGGGTCCCTCAGTTTCTGCTTCTTCACTATGAGTCTCAGAGCCCAGTGCAGCAAATGTATAACATAGAGCTTGCCTGCTAGCAAAAAGGCAGACTACGCACAGCAAATTAATTTAAATAAAGCATGTCAAATATTTGCTTCGGTTTAAATTCACAAAATGCTATTTCATTAAATTGTGTTTTCATTTATGTCATGCCAAAGCTATTTTTTATTATTTTATAAGTGAGAACATGTAGGAAAATACATTTTTAGAATAAAACGCTGTCATGATAAAGATATTTGAACCCTGTAATATTGATTTTATAGCAGAATGATGGATTATGAAGTCTAAGGGTTTTTTTTTACTGTAATTAAAATAAACATTCATAAAGAATATCTATACCCCCTCTCCCCATGATGACCTGTGACAGCTGCCACTTGGCATCTCTGAAGAGTAACACTTCTGGTTTTTAGCACAACTTGGCATGAGGGTAAGGATTTAAACAGACTACTTCTCATATAGCCAAATCTCTGGAAGCTCCCTTTCCCTTCCGTAGACCCCCAGTGAGGTGATTATGGACTCTCTTCTCAGAACGGCACAGCAAACCTGAATTTTGGAACTTTTTCATGGTATTATTTCCTGGTACATGTAAATGTCTCACTAAGCATGACATTATTGTATCACGTTTTAAGGAACCATGACTCATTCATCCCTAAAGTCAATAAGCCATACTGAGTAGCCACTCTAAAGCCAGCTACTATAATAGCCACTGTAGATATAGGATGAGTGAGATCTTGACCTTGGAAGAACCTATTGTCTGGTAGGTGGACACATTCATAAAAAATAATTACAACAGAAGTGGATTTGGCAGTCACTCCTAGAAAGTGTCTTCCTGAAAAAGAACCCTCTTCATACCAGGAAGAAGCTTGTAGAAGGGCTCCGAATGATCTGGGAAAGTGAACCCACTTAGAAGTAGGAGCATCCTCTCCAAGGGAGTCGAGATCTCTATTTCAAGTCTGAGGAGGCATAATCTTGAAGATTTCACTAGAACTGATATTTTAGTGAAATTGATTCTAAGTCTAAATTAGAAATGTTTAAAAAATTTTGTCAGACACTCAGAGTTGCAAGATTTTCCTTTTAAAATTTTTTTATTATTGGGAGAAAGCAATTTTCAAAATATAGACATGAGATAACAGCCTCTAATAGATTCTACTGAGTTCCACTAAGTTTGCAGTAACTTCTTTTCTCTAAGAATTGCCCTCCCTCCAACATAGCCCTATAAAGATGGAGGGATGGGTCCCAAGACCTCAAGCCCCTGAACCTGGTGGGGACAGCTGATCTGTCTTGGGTCCATCAGATTCTCTGTCCTAGGAATTCAGAATTGGAACTAAAGGGGAGCTCATCTGTCTGCAGTGTCCAGGAACAAAGCACCTTCAAGAGATGTGTAGTGGATCTTCTGCTCACCACACCCATGACACCACAGAGAGAAGATGGCATTGGTCATAGAGAGAAGCAGACATGAGAGACAGAGAGTACCACCAGCTTCCCAAAAGCACCTAGTTCCTGGGGCCAGTCCCTTCCCCACACATGCTCTTGGCCCTTGTACTCTGTAAGGCACCCATGAGTCCTGCAACACATTTCTTTTTTGGGGTAAACCAGCTCAACTTGGTTTCTGTAGCTTGCAACCAAAAGAATCATGTCTATACTCATTCTCTCTGGTTGAGGTAAGGTTTTGTCTAAATGACTGAAAGGACCATGATATAAGCTGTTTGCTTACTTGTGTATGATCAGGATTTCAGGGCTGTTTGATTCCCAAGCCCTATCTTAGACCTGCTGAGTCCAAATCCCCTAGAGTGGGGTTCCAGGAATTCACATTTGTAACAAAGTCATTAGGATATTCTAATGGGTTTCCAGGTTTTAGTACTGTTGGATAACCCAACAGAGCTTGGTGTTAAACTGTGATGTACCAAGTGCCACCACACACCCTGAATCACTTTCCTTGCAATGACCCTGTGACACAGATACTATTTATTAGGGGGAAATGCTGATTCTCTCTTCTGATGTTTCCTTCCATGTGGAGGCAGCTCTATTAGCTGTAATAGTTCTGTCTTATTATCCCCCTACTCACTAGTGACCTGTCTGGTTGCTGAGTTTAGAAAGAGAAGCTGGGCATTTGTAGCCCAACCTCTTCCTCTTGTGAGCTGGCCTGTCTGCAGATAGCATGTGCTCCCGGGTGCACTAGTACTTGCCTGAACTCTTCCTATGCAGGGTCTGTCCCTGCTGGCAGGGTGCTGCAGTTGGGGAGACCCTCCCCAGCCTGGTGCAGTCATGGCAGAGGGGAAAGAAGTTCTCCTTATTGGTTCAATGTTACATCTGCAGCAGAGCTACATTACCAGATATCAGCTGATCAAGATACTATCTTGGTCCCACCTGACCCACTTCTTTGTCTTATGTCTCTATATGCTCAGAGCTCTGACAGAGAGGGGGGGCATCTGTTGGTTGAGCACCTCAAGATCCATCCATTTTAACATACATATTCCCAATAATACCACTGTCTGTCCAACACTGAGTGTCAGCTCTTTCCTCTGCCATGCAGGGAGCCTCTGGAGTGGTGCTTCTCGTACTCACTTTGCAGAGACCTAATCCCAATTCACCAGTTTCATATTGGTGAAAATGTAGATTTTGATTCCGAAGGTCTGGGGTGAGATCTGTAAATCTGCATTTCTATCAAGTTTTCAGGTGGCACCAATGCTGTTGATGGGAAGTCCATGCTGGACCCACAAGATTGTGCAAAAGATGCCTTCCAGAGGTCCAGAGACACACAAGAATGGCAGGCTGTGTAATAACCCCCAAAGATGTCCAAGTCTTAATCCCTGGAGCCTTATGAATATGTAACATTACATGGCAAAGGGAAGTTCAGGTTGCAGATGGAGTGAAAGTTGATAATTTGCTGACTTTAAAATAGGGAGATTATCCTGGATTACCCAGATGGGCCCAAGGGTCCTTAGAAGTGGAAGAGGGAGACAGAAGAGGAGGCTAGGGTGATAAGACATGAGGACTCCGCCAGCCACTGCGGACTTTGCAACTGGAGGAAGGTGACACAAAGCAAGGAATGTGGGTGGCCTCGAGGAGGTGGAAAAGGTGAGAAAATGGGTTCTCCCCTAGAGCCTCCAGAAGGAATGCAGCACTGCTCCCATCTTGATTTTAGCCCATTGAGACCCGTGTCAGACTTCTGACCTATGGAACTCTAGGATACTAAACATGTACTATTTTAAGACACTAAGTTTGTGGTCATTTGTATGGCATCAATAGGAAACTACTATACAAATACTTCTTTCATTGCAGTATGATCCCTAAGGCTGAACTATTCCAACCAGGGAGCCAGTCTGCAAGGTTAGAGTATAAGGGGCTCTTCATAAAAATGTACAGTGGTCCTTGATGAAAAATTCTAGAGTTTTAAATGCCAGAACTACCAGACTCGGTGAACAGAACCAACTAATGCCCGAACAGGCTTGATTTTAAGTTAAGTGAGCATGACGAGCACGTTGTTAAAAACTCAAACCTGATTAAATCTCTGATGAAGCACAGCATGATAAATGCCAGGCAACCACAGCTCTGTGAGAACCAAATGCCGCGTGCAGAGCTGGGGAGATTTCCTGTGGAGCTGGAAGCCTGGGCCCCAGAAGGCAACGGGGTCACCGCGCAGTTTGCCCCATCAGTGGTTTCCAGCCACAGGGGAGCATCCTGTCCCTGCTGCAGAGTCTAGTTTGTCAGATATTTACTAAAGAGTGGGAGGATGAAGATGTGGTGGTGACATCACTAGCTGTAGAGAAATTCACTCATTCTGTACCAGGTCTTCACTGATAGAATTTCAGAGTATGAAAGTAAACTTTTCAAATGTTGCTGCCCAGAGTTGGGAAATGGAAGGGTGGTTGCTAGAATTGGCATAAACCGTGTCATTGGGTTCATTCATTTATTCAACCATGATTTCATTGTTTCTATTACTGGTTCATTCATTCATCCAACATTTATGATGTATCTACCATATGCCCAGCATTGAATATACCAGGTTAAACACTATGCAGCCTTATTCTCAGGTTGATGGCAGTCCAATTGAAGAGAGAAACTGATGTTCCAGCCATTGTAGTATTGAGCACTAGGTTCAGGAATTGAGTTCTACCTTCGAGTGTTAAGAAAGCACGGAGAAAGGGCACCTGGCTCAGTGGAGGAATGTAGGTACTGAGGGGATCAGGGTAGACATCATTCAAGAGGAATTTTGAAAGGTGAGATTACGTTGGCATAGACACTCCAGGGGAAGAAACATGTGGCACTCTGAAAGACCACAGAAGGTGCAGAGATGTCAAGAGCCTGGGTGTGGCTGAAATCCAGGATGTATCCCTGTAAGGGCAACAAACCAGAGATGAGCTAGAAAGACAAGCTGGGGCCCCGTCACCAAGAGTTTCATGTGACACGCTAAAATGATAAGGACAGTGAAAGTGAATGGAGGGTGTTAAGCAGGGATGCAACATGATGAGATCTGAGTTTGGGGAAGATCATCCTGGTAGCTGTGGGGAGAGCATCCCAGAGGGGAGGGAGGCCAGATGCAGGCAAGCCAGATGGGAGACCAGAGAAGTTTCAAGTCTGAATGGGCCTGTGGACAAAGATGCTCTTTTGAATGAAAGGCTAGGCTTGGGGATAAACTAGGGCTTATTTTAAATTGGGATGAGAGCTACAGAATTTATTCCGTTCACCTGAAAAGCGTTAAGGAAATATTAGAAAAGCGGCAAACGTTGAAGCCTGCCGGTGGCAGTTACAATATGTTCTTTTGGCTCCAAAAGAGTTTGTGGACTGAGAATAGATGGAAGTGGGGACTGTGTTTAATATGCAATTTTGTATTGTTGTCATCTGCTGTGATTATAGGCTTGGCTCCTGGTTTTTCATTCAGAGCCATTTATTCAGAAAATCTCTTATTCAGAATTTGAGTTCATTCCTCATTAATTCAGTGGCTGCTTTCTGTAGCCCAGTGATTGAATTACCTAATAGCACCTGCCTGAAATGATTAACATAAGAGGAAGCCATGGGGTTGTATTTGATACAAATGATCTGTTTCCTGAAGTTGTAATTTTATTAAAGGGGGACCCAGTGAACCACCTTTGCAAATGAAGGTGAGGTCCTGGCTTCCAGGAGGTATCCGGGAGGTTAATGAATGATTAGCAGCTAACAAATGACAACATGGCTCGGAAGGAAGGGGGCATTTCTCAAGTGGTGGGTCACAATCCCTGGGAATGTGAGGCATGGTTCTGAAAGGACCGTGGGGAGCATTTTCTCAAAAGGGTGGTGACCAGGAAGAGTGGGAGAAGTGCCCAGCTGAGGAGAAGACCTACACTGTGCTCATGAGCTCACTTTCCATCACGGCCTCAATCTGATTGCTTATCAATTAGTCCCAAGTGGATCAAGTAGGGCTTGAACCTCACTATTCCTCTAAGGGAACATGAGTAAATGCTCTGGGTTTCTGTCCCTGAGACAGATCTGGGCAAGCCGGTGCTAATGGACCTAAGTTTTTCTTCTGAAGAAAAGAAGACCATGACTGTGGCTTTGTACTGCATCTTTCAGGACATTGCAGGTCTCTTTAAGAGTTCAAGTTGGAGGGGCAGGAAGAATTAAGACACAAGGTATTGAGGAATATTCTATCATTTTGTTCAGCAATTGAAAAAATACATTTTCTTTGTAACTGAATTGTTTAGTATTTATACACATTTTCTTTCTTTCTTTTGAGAGAGAGAGAGAGAGAGACCACATGCATGAGTGGTGTGGGAGAAAGGGGTAAAAGGAGAGAGAGAGAGAGAATCCTAAGCAGGCTGGCTACACACCCAGGGCAGAGCCCGATTTGGGACTGGATCTCACGACCCTGAGATCATGACCTGAGCCAAAACCAAGAGTCGTCAGACCCTTACCTGACCGAGCCACCCAGGCGCCCCTACACCCGTTTTCTAATTGGGTTGATTTAGGTGTAGACATAGGTACATGTGAACGACTTATATACCATATAATGACAGAAACAATTTGTACTTCTCAAAACATAAATTGAGTATTTCCCAATATTGACATCTTTTAATCCCTGGGAATCCTGAAAAACAAAATGGTACGTCTGAAGGTTGGACAGAAGAGACCTTCGAAAGACAACATGGCGTTGCCAGCTCTCACCTCTATATCCATACCCATTTCCATAACTAGAGGTATCCATTTCCTCCCCCATGACCACACACACACACACACACACACACACACACACACACACACATTTCAGTTCCTACACTGCTTCAATCCTTCTATTCTAGAGGAAATAGGGTCCAGTTGCCCAGTGCTGCCAACTGCCATAGTAGCATTCTGGAATCCCTTGCTGGGAGACTGCTTCAGTCAATTGTGCTAGTCTTCATTAAGGGAAAGGTACACTCCATGTGCAGTGGAGGGGCAGGCAGGTGGAAGATAATTTTCTATTGAGAAGGAGAGGCTTCTGAATGGTGCTCAACTGCCACTGTTAGGACAAATCTACTCAAAACGTTGGTTTGGCTTATGCCTATGAAATGTGCTTTCCACACCTCTTGCCTAACATGCTCCTTAAAAGAGCCACAGGTTGACACTTAGACAGTAGTTCCCACACTAGAGTACATGGGAACGTTTCCAGGAGAGTTTTGAAAATATAGTCACAGGCCATGCTCCTAATCAACAGAATCAGACTGTCCATGGGGTGGTACCTAGGAATCTGCATTTTTGTAGAAGGTTTTCCAGTGGTTTGGCTATAGTTGGTCTGAGAGGTGGCATCTAGGTACAGGATGGAGGCAAAGAACACCTGTGTTTCATGCTCAGGAATTCCTTGTACAGACAGAGTCTATTTGGCTGTCTCTGCTCCCCTCATAGGCTATACATTTTGCCTGTGTTTCCTGGATGCCTGATGTGGGTCTGGGATCATCCGTTCTTGGGTCCGTGGTCTACATTCTGTGTACATCTCTAGGTTGCTTGATGCAGAAACGCAGCAGCACTGGGGACCCTTGTGAATGCCAATCCCCCAGATCCCTTTGCAGAGCCCACATCAGTGTCTTCCTGGCCAGACCAGAAGCATAAACTGACGCAAACACGTTTCCCATCTAAAGTTCTCAGAAGTTAATCAGAGAACCATGGAAGATTAATTCCCACTTCTTCACTTGGAAGAGACACTAATGGTTAAAAAATATATATATAAAATAAATAATCCTCTGTATATGTTTATTTCTGCTGCAACTCATGCATTTCCCAGACATTTTGTTTACATATCTGCTCACAGAAGTACTATATCTGAGCTAGTGTATTGTCATGCCTAATTTAAGAACAAAATTTAGATTGTAAGCTTGAATTGTTGCCGCAGCCATGTCTGTTCATCTCAGACTTGCTTCATGCATGACAAATGCCTTGTACAAGCAGAAGCAGCTGCACTACGTCAAATACCCCACAGGGCAGCCCTCAGGAACCTCAGCCCTGGAATATACAAATATGTCCACACCGGTCCATCCTCCATTCCACTCCCAATCCTCCTCTCATCCCTCCCACTAAATAGGTACTTCTAAATACCATCACAAGGCTCCTGGTTTTCATGGAGGTCATCATCTTTTCCATTAACATCATTATCTTATTCCAGGGTCCATTAGAACTCTTGCTGTAATGAGAACTTTGGGTGTAGCTGTTCATTACGTTTCCAGTCACCCACAGCTGCGGCCATCATGACGCATGCTCTGCATACAATTCTCACCTGTATCACACATTCCCTTCTGCTTCCATTAAGGTGATCATCTCCCCCAACCCCACTGTAGGCATCACCTCATTATAACTCCATTACCTTTCACATCATCTACATTATAAGTCTATTAGCTTTGGCATCACCACCATTACCTCCCTTATCAGCCCCTCCGCATTCCAGTTGCCCTCACCTTTCCCTTTACAGCCACTGGCGTTTCATTACAGGTCCATTATCTTCATCATTACCTCGGTTACAGTCATAATTGTTCCCATAACAATTTCAGCGTCTTTATCCATCCCTCTCTGATACAAGATCCTGCTCGGCTTTGATAAAGCTACAGGCGTCCCTGTTCCACACTAGGCATGTACTCGACATCTCCATTAATGTTAGGGTCCCCCCTTCTCCTTTACCAAACTGCCCATGATCAAGGTGACTACAAAGATCTGCCACTTGCCAAGGTGACCTCACTATGGCCATTGTCACCTATTTACAACTCACCACTCCCTCCTTACGTCTTGCTCCGTGAAAACCGGGCAGTGATAATCTTCATCTGAAGACGCCAATGTCTCAACCGCATGGCTCTCTGTTATGGTTGGCTCCCTGACTCTGAGAATCCTAACTACCAATTTCTTCCTCAAAGCAATTTGAAGCCATATTCATATAACTGACGATGCATACATGTATTCCTCATATTTCTGTGTGTATGTGTCCCTGGAGGTGAGTTGTTTACCATCGCCCTATTTTATCCATCCGATGGTAAGCTCGTGGTGGCCTAGACTTTGTTCCCTTTCCGGCGCACTCAGCAGCTGGCCCAAGTTAGCATTCAGGAGGTATGTCTGATTGAGTGGCCGGGTGGATCGCTGCCCTTCCTTTGTCTTCACCCTCACAGACTATTGCTGTGGCATTGATCACCACCAAAACCTCATCAATACTCTCTTTACAATTTCGTTGCCTCAAGCTCTTCCTCTTTGAGGAGAGAGACATCTACTCCTCCATTCTGGGCCATTCTCTCAATAATTATCGTAGCTTCGATTGCTGTGGCTCCATTACAAATCCATTACCTGTCTTGGACGGAGAGATAGCCGACCCTCCACCATGCCCTGCTTCCCTTCCAGAATGGGCTTCAGCTCCCACAAGGAATCACCAGGTGGGTTGTAGCCTCTCCCAGACTGGCCATCACTGTCGCACAAATGATTCTTACACCTTCATCTCACCGTGCCAGGCTTCACATTACAAGAGGTGGCTTTTCCTTGCTGGGGTCTGCCTGTGTTCTCAGACAAATCTTTCAGAGCATGTCTTATGTGGAGGACTTCTGGACTTACATTGTCTGGGTTCAAATCCCCACTCGTTTGGTTTTTCTCTACCTCAGTTTCCTTCTCTGTAGAATGGAGGAAATAACAATACTGATTGTTATTGGTTGTTGGGAGGAATTGATACATAAAAAGCAATTGAAAGAGTGCTTAGCAGATAGGAAGCACTCAACAAATGTCAGTTCTTCTCAGGCTCCCCTTCCCCCAGCTAGAAGATGAGGGTTGGACTAGACTAAACTCTAAAGTCCTAGACTCAACATTTGGTGTGTGTGTGTTTCTGGCATTAGATTATCAGAGTTCTCACAGTTTCATCACCAAAGTTCTTAAATCATTCCCCAGCTTATTGTCGTCTGCTGACGCAGCTGGGAATCATGGCACTCCCTTGGCCCGTGGCCACCATTGTTCTGCACTGGAGTGAGCTCTAGGCATTTCTTCTCTGCACCTCATGAAAGACATGCTGTGGTTTTGCTGCAGCTGGATTTGACTTAGCTATGGACACATATATCCATCCTGCACCTGGCAAAGCCTCCCAAGTAGCCCCCCGCTGCTGGTCTTGTCCTTGTCCCTCCTCCTTCCACTCTCTTAGGGAATGCTGAGTTCACAGGTGGACCTGAACACACCCAGCTTTGATGTGGGAGCTCTCCAGCCCATCAGTCAGGGCTGCTCCAGGCTACACTACAGAGGAGACAAAGTTTGATTCTAGCTTTGTTCCATCATGATTCATTCTCTTTCTCTCTCACTCTCTCTCTCCTCCCCCTCCCCTCTTCTGGTTCTATTTTTCACCCCTCCTTCTGCTCTTTAGCTATGCAAACCATCCATCACTTGCACTGGATACCCTCCTCAATCCTGCCTTCCCTAGCAGGGCCCCATGTGCTAAAAACCCATCATTTCTCCTCCTCTTCTAAGCGTTTTCCTCCTCCAGTGGCCTTTAGACGGAAAATCATGTAATAAAATCATGAGCGTTCTAGCAGGGATAAACGGGTCTCTCTGGGGACACCTGCCTTTCAAAAGGGACATCTGGGAGAGACAACACCTTGGCAAGAATGGATCTCAAATGGCAGAATTTCAGACAATGTGGGAGAACCAGGTATTTTGTTTAATTTTATTTTCTTAAAATTTGAAAGGGAGTGAGGGTGGCGCGTGGGAGTAATTGTGGGGGGCAGGGAGATTTCCCTGTACCAAGCAAAATATATTTTGTGGGCAATGTCCTGCTGTCTTTATAAAAACCCACTTGAAATGCTCTAATAAATTATCCTTAATTTACCAATCTCTCCATTTCTCAGAGACCACTGGAACCTTGAGCTAATGAAGCCATCTCATCTGTCGTGGAGTTTCGGTGGGTTCTTTACACGCAATTGTTAGTAATGAAAAGAATTCAGTTGTCAAAGATCAGTCTGAAGTGTGTGAGGGTTTCAGTGTAAACAACATTCCTCTCGAGCCAACATGAGGAAAAATGCACTTCACTTTGCGATCGCAGAGACAACAAAAATTGGCTGGCACTAGTCCAAGTCTACAGAGACTACTGGGACCACAGAAGTATTTTCTGCCTCTAAATTGTTGGTCTTTGGCCAAGGCAATTCAAGCATTGGCACAGGCACCTGAAAGACGTGAGGCCCTTCTAACTTCACCATCATCGGCAACTTCTCCCTTCTCCAGTTCTCTGTCTTCCGCTCACTTTATTCTTACTATTTTCCTTAAGTCTGAGGTGTCATGCTCCTTTAGTCTTGCTGGCTTTGTACCACCTCTCCTTTCCAGGCTCAGCTTGATGCCCGTGACCCCTGCCATGACGTCTTCTCTGTTCATCTCCACCTCCCTGAACCCCTGACACAGTCTATTTCAGGTCTCAGTAACAGCACAGCCAATGCCAAGGTGCACTGTTAGTACATCATTATACATATATATGTGTGTGTGTGTATATGTATATATATATGTAAATATATAAATTCATATATATATAAATATGTATATAAATATTTATATATATATTTGTATATTTTCGTGAGTCATTATATTGTCATGCACTGGTGTATTATTTGTTTTCTGGGTTTAGAATTGTCCTCTTGACTAAATCCTAAGCTCTTTGGGTTCAGGAACCATGATATGTACTGCTTTTGTGTGGCCCATGGCTCATTACTTTTGTATTTGACACATAAAAATTACTCAGTAAAGGCTCGCTAACTGGGCCTTCTGTGCCCTGCTCTCATTTTCCCCATCTCTGCCTTGTGTTTCCTTCTGACCACCTGCCTCACTTTCCCTCTGTTGCCTGCTGCTCAAACGCTTGTGGCTAGTGGCACTCACAGCATGGCTTAAGCAGGTTGGATGCTGTCCAGGGAGGAGACACTGCCTCCCGGTGTCTAGGAGCTGGGGGTTGTGTTTAAGAGTGGGGGCTGGGGTACCGCACCAGGTAGGACTGACTCCTGGCCCATCAGGGTCCTTTGGTTTGGAATTGAAGAGAAGGAGAGGGAGGCCAACCTCAGGGTTATAAAAAGATGCCAACGTAATGCTGTTCTAGGGCCAATCAGCCCCCATGTCAAGATACTCAATCACGAAACTGTTAAGTGCTGCTGGGCTCCGCATAACACATTCACTAACCACACTGCAGGTACTTCCACTTGGGGAAAAAAAAATCCGGACAACTTAAATATGCTTTGGTGACATACCAAAGGGTCACTTTACATAAGCCTTTTCACTGTAAATATGGTTCCTGCTTATGATCAATTCTCATCAGTGTGTTGGAAAGCAATTTCAGTAAGTACTTAGCTTAATCAATTTGTATCTGCACATTGACCTTCGGGACTCGGCGCCTGGGTCCCATCACGCAGTGTGCTCTGCAATTCCCTGTCTCTTCAGACGGCATAGTTCTCAATATTTATACGTGGCTTTCATTTTCAATCAATGCAATCATCTGTTGCCTGCTTGTGACCGCTTCCCTTGCCTGGGGAGGTGAGAGCCAGGCAGTGCCTCCGCCACTTACGTGTGTTACAGAATACTTGTTCACTACTTCCTGAAAATCTAGAGAACTAAGGAGACGGTGGGGCATTCCAGGATAATAAAAATAATGGAGAAAAAAATTCTTATCAGCTTGTATACACAATTATGTAAATGATAAGCACTTATACATGGTTGATTCCTCAATTATTCATGGTTTGAAGCTCTTGAAAATTCAATTCAACTAAATAACCTTTTCTTCAGCTCTTATTATGAGCAAGGTGCTGTAATTTGAGGAAGGAGAGACAAAAATACAATTTGATAAGGAAAACCAGAAAATACACAAATGACTATAACAAAAGGGGAGTAAGTACAATAAGAAAGGCATCGCGGACGCTCTGGGTTTAGAGCAGGAAGAGAACTTCTGTTCGGGTGGACGCAAAATGAGATACATGCGGGACAGGTGAGATTGTGTTCGTACCCCCTCTCCTCACCCCCAGGCCCCTCTTAGCTCAGGCCTCTATCACCTCTTATCTGGATGATAAGAGCACCTTCTTAGCGGAGCTCCCCCTCTAATCAATGCTTCCCAGGGGTCTTTGTAAAAGACAATCTGATCATGTCCCTCCCTGGCTTGAACCTCTCCACTGCCTGCAAGAAAGAGTTGAAGTTTCTCGGGATCTCACACTTGAAGACTAACTGTCTGTCGTCCTCTGCGACCTCCACCCCCCTCCTCTCATCATGTACAGAGTGTCATCTGCACTTTGTGCTGCCTCGGTGGCTTCAGCGACCTTGGCACGCTGCTCCTTCTACCTGGACTGCCCCCCTCTTTCTATTCTCCCTTCCTGGGTTCTCCATTTGTCTGGAGAACTGCTATAACACATTGCTTGTTGCCCCCTGTCCCCAAGACAGGGCTGATGATTCCCATTCTGCTTCTCTGCAGTGCGTGACCCCAACAGCTCACTTCCCCCTTGCTCCGTACTTCGGGGAGGGAGCAGGCAGGCTTGCCTGCCATAGAAGAGCAGCCTCCTTGTGGTCAGGATCCAGACTGCACCCAGCACACAGTATGTACTCCATGTCCATTTGCAGAATTAAGTTGAATCTGTCGTTTAGGTGGGTGGGATGCACTGTTATGCACGGATAAAGGAGTGGTTATATGGTGAGGAGTGAAGCTAGACTATTCCTTCACACAATTTGGGATAAGAGGAGAGAGTCACAAAATCAAGGGAAAGCTGTTTTTGTTTGCTCATTTTAATGGAGACCAAGGTTTGTTCGTAAGCAGAAGGGGAGGAACTGACAGAACGTGAGAGGAGATGTGAGTGAGAAAAGGGATGATGGCTGGGTGTCAGCCCCGGGGGAGGTGGCAGGGAAGGGACTGAGAGCTCAGGGGAGGAGTGAGCCTTAGAAGGGGGAGGGACTGGTCCTCTCCAGAGAGACAGGGTCAATACAGCAAGTTGGCGAGGATGACCTTGCAGGGGCATTCTGAGAAGAGGAGCAAAACAAAGCAACGCTCTTTTTGCACGGCCCCAGGCTTAGCACAGGGAGAGGTGACGCATCCAACACGGGCACATCGTTCCCACATAAACTGCAAGATGTGGAGAGAAAACACAACCTCAGTGCTGAACTATCTGTTTATGTTCACCTTTGGTTGGGTTCTAAAAGGTACAGAAGAGTATTACATTGGGAGGCAGTCACACCTAGATGGCTTCCTAAGTATGTGTCCCCTTCCTGGCACTGAAGCCACCTGTAAGAGTTACAGAGGGAGGGGACCATATTAACCAAGAGGAAACATTCCTACTTCTGACCATTTTACGTTATTCTCAGCCAGAGTCAGTATTAGAAACAGTAATACTGAATTAAATGACTAAAGAGTAACTGTTCAATAAAGGTTTGTTGCCTGGAACCGGAAGTTATCAGCGGGGGTGGGATCACAGGGAGAAGGTCCGCACAGAGTATCACACACAGATTATACCTTTGTCTTGTGCCCCTGTCCCCACCTGACCCTTCCTTAATGATGCGTGATCACGGAGACACATCTGCACACCAGAGCTAGGCCTTTCGAGATAAAAGTCACCTGACAGATTCACGCAAGCCCAGTCTCAGGCTGCAGAAAAGCTGCGGAGAAGTCGTGCTTCAAAACCTGTCTGCGGTCCAGAGCAGCCATGAAGCTGGGAGCTCAGCTCCCCAAATATCACATTTATCTCAATTTGGCAAGAGGCTGAAAGCCTATCTGGGGCCATTTAAATTCTAATGTTATTAAAGGCTCATCTAATCAGCTTTTAAAATAAGCTGCTTTCACTTGCATAGGGAATGAAGGTAGGATAGGAGCAGGCCAAGGGAGGCCGGTCAGACCAGCCTGGTGAATGCACCTCTGTTTGAATTGCCGAGGAGCCATGAGGCGACCTGCAAGTGGGACGTCTGCAATTCTAACAGCGGCCCAGGCCAGAGAAGAGCTCTTCGTAAGGACATGGGGGGAGAGGGCTAACCTGGACAATCCATGCTCTCCTGTGAGGGCAATCATACACATGTGACAAGTCTTGGCAGGCAAAGATGGACCGGCCTCGGAGCCAGGAGGTGGCTTTGAGATTTCATCAACAGAGCAGCTGGTGCTTCTGAGAACTCCCTCTGAACACTGCATTCTGGTGACTTCTGAGAGTTTCCACCCTCCGCAAGGCCAGCGGGATTCAACACCCCTGCCTGGAGAGTTGGTCACTGGCTTCGAGGTAGGCCCCTCACATCCAGTAGTGGTCTGACTATCCCTGGCCCCAAAACCTTTTGTCAGCCGTCTCCTGAAATGGAGCTTAAGCCTGATGCATTTACAGCTCTGATGGGGTTTGGAATTACGATTCTGATTCTGACACCAATTCCAATGTGTGGGTTTTTTTTTTTCCCCACACCAAGCAATTTTCTGATACCAGCTGCGTGTGTTACAATTCAACTCAGTTCTGACACGGCCTACCTGGAGACAGTGTCAGACTCCCCAGGCTGAGGCCTCAGACCCACAAGCCCGCCCCCGTGTCAGATGCCAATTGCAAGTCGCCTTTACCTGTGCTTCCAACTGGCTCTAAATCAGAGGTTCCCACGCCCCCCTTCTTGGGTTCAATTAATTTGCTCGAGCAGCTCACAGAACTCAGGAAGACAGTTTACTCACTAGATTGCCAGTTTATTACCAAGGATATTAAAGGACACAAATCAACAGCCAGATGAAGAGATACAGGGTGAGGTCCTAAACAAAGGAGCTTCTATCCATGGAGTTTGGGGCCCAGCATGGCGGCACGTGGAAACATTCTGGCTCCCCAACCTGGAAGCTCTCTGAGCCCAGTCCTTCTGGGTTTTATGGAGGCTTCACTACATAGGTATGATGTGTTAAATCATTAGCAATTGGTTATTGAACTCGATCTCCAACCCCTCTCCCCTCCCTAGAGGGTAGGGCGGTGGGACTGAAATTTCCAACACTCCAATCTCAATGTTGGTTTCCAGCTCCCATTCTCAGGTACTTTCCCAAAGTCCCCACATTGATATAAACTTGGGTGTGGTTGAAAGGGGTTTGTAATGAATATCAACACACTTTTATAGCTCTTTTTGATGAGGGAGCAGAAGCCAAGCTGAGGACAAAACCCAAGCTGACACCTCGCCACCCCCACACACACATATGTACGCTCCCAGGTGGGATGTGTGTGACATTCCTCAGGCATTCCTGGCTGCCCTAAAGCTAAGAGCAGGGAAAAACAAATAGTTAACTAATAGAGATCGCAGTCCAGAAGGACAGGAGTCTTCCTCAGTTTACAAATATCTTAGTGATTTACAAGAAAAACGCATTCTTATCAATAGCTTCACTTCCAGAGACCCATAGACCCAATGTCCTAGAGCCCTAACATCACCCACCCATCCACAGTGATCTACTGCCATCTACAAGGGTAGAAGGGAATTTAAATAAAATAAAACTTCCTCATAACCTGCAGCTCATTGAGATAGGCAGAGTATGACATTCCTCCAGGAACGCTCCCAACTGTCTTAATATTAATGCTTTACTAGAGGGGAAAACAACCTTAACTTGACAATGGCAAGGACTCCAATATCTTGTAGGTTCTCTTTAGTATATGAAAGTTCTTTTGCAAACCTCCCTTTCCCTTACCTCCCTCAATTCCCAAGTATATAGTCATTCACCCCCCACAATCCCCATGCAGGAGCTCTTTCTGCCCATGGGTCCTGTCCCTGTCCTTAATAAAGCCACCATTTTGCACCAAAGACATCTCAAGAACTTTTTCTTGGCCATCAGCTCCTGACCTCACCCCACTGAACCTCACCTACATTCAAAACTATATCATCGTCATTCAGAACGATTTCAAGGGTTTTAGGAGCTCTGTGCCAGAAACTGAGTGAAGACCAAATACATATTTCTTATTATAAATCACAAAATCATAAGGATCATCCCCAGGGTCTGCTTTAGTCATTAGGCTCATCCTTGCTTTTCATGAGCATTCTGATTCAGGCTGAGGATTGATGTCCCCAGGTCAGACCAGGGCGGGGTTCTCGGTGCTGGAGTAAGGCTAGCTCCAGATGGGATGGGATGATGGTTCTCAGGGCTCATCCCTCCTCCCCTGTGTCTGCACACTGGCTTCTCAGGTCCCTCACAGAGGCTCATTCTGGCTGGTGGGGTCCTGGGCTTCCTCTTTCATCCCTCTATCCCCTCTATCAGAAGGCTCAGATTTCAGGGCTGATGAAAATAGGTGGGTGCTCTTGTCAGGCTAATGAGTTGTCTTACATCTAAACCAACATTCTTTAAATGTTTATTCAACATCAATTTAGAAGAGGATGACGGGCACCCTGGATCTCATACCCCTGTTGAACCCATCTCATTCAGAACTCAGCTTAGATACCAACCATGTTTATTTGAACAAGTTTCTTTGGCCAGGGTGAGGGGTGGAAGGGATGTTAATCTTGTAATGCAAGTGGTTTGTCAAATATTCTTTAAGTTACACAGTACTTTCTCTCACTAGAGTGCTAGTAAGTACAGACGTCTTCGTCTTAATACATTTCCAGAGATGCTGTCCCGACAGCTACCCTTAGTTGCCGCCCAAGTGGTTCACCCTGTTCCAGCTCTGCTTGGTTGCAGAGAACTTGATTTCAACCAGCTGTTCGCCTAAAAGCACCAAATTAGCCAAATTGCTCGAAAGTGTGAATGGCTGATAGCCAGCTTAATGTGTTGAAGCCTCTTGTGAGTTTCTGGGTTCAAAGTTGTCTTAAACAGCCTGGGGTACTTTGTAGCCAAATGCCCCCAAGTGAGGCAGGGTGTTGCTGGGAGTGGCCTGGATGGATTCAAACCTGGGGCTTCAGAACAGACTTGCCTCTTGCTGCAGAGTGCCATGATCGATAATGAGTGCATTATGAGTCTGAGGTTGGAAATGAGTCTTTCCTGAACACATTTTAGCAACTGTATAAACAAATAGAGAAGGCTGGTGGGTCTATTATAATTGTTTTGTACAATAAAAAAGGGCCACACCTATTTGAAAAGCTCCCAATTTCGTGTGTCAAATTTGAGTGCCAGGCAAAGTTATTAAGGGAGAATAATATTCACTGTGCCTGTCAACTCTGAATCCAGAGAGCCTTCTCCCATGGACCATTTTTCAGAAGGTTATTATTTCAACCTGAAAATTCTTTAGACATATATATGTGGTGTGGAAAAGGAATTAGGAAAGCTTTTAAATTAAAAGAAATAAAACGACAGGTTTTTCCTCTAGCCATATAAATGGTTATGGATAGAGATAAAGAGATGGATATTTTTTCATAATACTTTATTAGAGGTTTTGGAACTCCAGAAATTTGAGTCGGGCTGGTGAATAATTTAGCACTGATTCCTGCAGGCCCAGTGCAGGCGCGGTTGGGCTGGGAATCAAGCCTAGTCTCTTGGAGGGACTGAGAGCCATAATACACTTTTATTACCGACCACATCATGAAATGCATTTCAGAAATTTTTTATGAAAAGCCAAAACCTTGGTGCCCGATTTCCCCAGCTTTTTCCGAGATGGCATGAAGCCCAGGGGAGCTAATGCTCTTGAGCACCTCATTTCAGGGAGGCTGTCCCCCAGGCTGTTGTTGCTGTGACAAAGAGGCTCTGTCCCTGCAGTCACGAGCGAAAGCCTCGAACTGGCCATCGCAGTGATGGACGGTAAAAGTTTCACAGGAAATACTACCTTTAGTGACGGGGTCTTCGATGTCTTCTCTTTCCCACACACTCTTCAATCCTAACTCCAAGAGATCTGGTCTCTGTGCAGGTGTGATGATACGTCCACCTGAAACAGGAACAGGGAGGGAAGAAGGATGTTGATGGTTTCAAAATAAGGAGCCTCAGTTTCCCTCAGTTTCCCTTTCCATCCCAGCCACCATATCTCCTCTTTAGGAAACTTGGAGGTACACCATGCGGATGTCGAAAACAACAAAAACTGGCATATTAAGTTATTTTGTTTCCTCTCCAGAGAGTCCTATTATTTTATTAATTTTCTTTCGTTCATTCTCATAGCTTTGTCATAAAGCTGTAAGTATTTAAGGAAAAAGTTCTACAGAATGATTATAAATCCAGAAATGTGTTTTATGTGACAAAACTGTTCTGAGATCTTTGCAGGTGGCTATAGTAACATGCTTCGGCGATCTGATGATGACAGATGGCCGGCGCTTCCTCCAGGAAGCCTCCCATTGCCCCTAAACCAGGGCCCCTCTTCTCTGCCTAATGTCCACCATCACTCATGCGTTCCTACGTCATAAAAGTCACCACTTACTGTAAGCCTCCTCATCTGTGCTGTTCTCCCTCTGGACTCTCTGTCCCGCTCACTACTTTGGCTCTCGTCCAGTGCACAGTGCAGCACAGAGAAGTTCACCAAATACTCATCGAGTAAATGGATGCGGCGGGACAAAGGGCAATCCACTCAGGCTAGAACCACCCCCTACGGAAACAGCGGCATCCACTGCGAGTGGGGAGCCTCTGTGTCAGCAGCTCCCCAATCTGTCTAAGCATGGCTCCCGTGCAGAACTTGGACCAGTGCGCCCCCAACACAATTCCCAGGGACCACTGGCACCATCCATTACAGGATGATTATGCCCTCTTGGGCTTGCTTCCCACAGATCCTCGGAGACTTCTCCAAAGGGGACACTGAACCTTGGGGATCTCATATGTATTTGCAAAAATCAGTTAGCACTGGAGGGAGGAAAGAGCGAGGCTTTAGCTACAGCACAGGCTTGCTCATCTCAGTTCTTCCTGAACAGATTAAACCTCCCAGGGAAGACCCCCATGGAACCTGAGAATTGGAAGAAGCAGAAAGATCATTCGGTTCTGGAAAGGTAAATAGATTTCGTCTCTGGTGAATCCTCCCTCCAGTCTATCAGTCGTGGCTGCTTGGAGCGTGGGGTTGGGAAAGATTCTGAGGCTGCATCATTGGGAAGGAGAGTGTTTATCGGTGGACTTGTCAGTGCCCAGGAAGGGGAAGCGTTGGAACGGACATAGACGCCAGGTGTTTTCCTCCTCCTGTTCTAATCTGACTACTCACCAAATGAAATAATTGTACTTCCTCTGGTCAGTGTAATTTGCACACCGGCTGCCCGAATTTGCAGCCCATTTTTCCAGCAGATAATTCTGATATTAGAAATTTTCCATGGAATTACAACTCCCTCTCCTTTTTGCTTCTACCCATTGACCCTTTTATCTCTCACCCTAAGAGGTGATGTCTTCGCTCTCAGAAAGCTGGCCCAATCTCTTTTGAAGCAATTAAGTCAAAAGTCATCAAACATGTTAGCAAAATCTCCTTCAATTTCCTTGATTAAAAATCAATTCCTTTGATGTGCTATTTTATTATCTATTTCTCCAGCTAGGTATAAGCATAGTCATGCACCCTTTTAAGTAACGTATATTCATTTACAACACTTTAAATGTCTTTGATATTCTCAAAATTATTAAAGTGATACGTGCTCAAGGTACCAAATAAATCAATATGAAGATGCATATGGAAAAAGCTAATCACCCCCCCTTCTTAGTCCCTTGATGTCACATCTGAATAGACCAGCCTATATTTTTCCACAGTGTCCTGAATCAAGTTCCCTGGAGGCAGACTGAAATAGGTCATGTGCACTGAAGGGTCCCTGGGGCATACCCTTGTTGGGGAGCACAGGAAGCAGAATTGGCCAGAGGGAGCTCTGGAGCTGTCCTGCCTTGGGAAGGGACAGGCCTTCGGATCCCACCTGTCTTTGGCTGCCCCCAGGGAGACAGCAGGCACTATGCTGGGCAAAGAAGTTTCCTCTGGCCGAGGGCGACTTCTGGACAGACACCCAGCTGTGAGCTGTGAGCTGCCCGCACTCCCAGCACCTGGCGGGTGAGTGCCTCCGTGGGGCCGTACCTCACCGCACCTGCAACACACACCCTCCCTCACTCTCACTGAAACCCACTCAGGCGTATATACACAGATATACGGTGTTTTTGTTCATAGTTTTTAACTGAAATTCTCTGCAGCTTGTTTAGACTTAACATAATGCGCATCATCCTTTTTTCCCTAATTTACTTATGCATACATACACATGCTTTCACAAAAAGGATGCTAGTATACAGCGACGCTTTTTTAGGGCCATGTCCTTACTTTTTTTCCTCTATTGCTCGCCTCTCTCCACCCCCGATCCCTGCTGCGCCGTCCACATTCCCCTCAGCTCCCACGTGGCCAGCATGCGATGGAAACTTCTGTCCTTTCCTTCACGCTCATCTAACCAACCTATTTCCTCTGTGACTATGGGTAGACGCTGTGATTTCGTGTTTTGGTCATGGGCAGCAACCATTTATTAAGGATCTTACTAAGAGTAGCCGGGTCGGTGGCAGGCTCTGGGAACACAAGAAGGGGACACAGCCTCTGCCCTCAGCAGCTCCTGCCCATGGGGGAGAGAGAGGCCAGAGAGGAGTGACAACAGGGGATGTTCACTCATGGGGGAAGGCGCCAAACACAGTTATTTCGAGAATTAGTACTAAAATGAATGTTCTAGTCTTTCCCATTTAACTAGCTTTTATTTATTTACTTATTTTATTTTATTTTTTCACTAGCTTTTTTTTTTTTTTAACTGTTTTCAAACGGTAGGCTGAGCAATGGCTACATTGAATTTGGGCAAGTGGGTGCTGGTCTTCCTGAAGTCATGACCGTACTCGCTGTGTTCCAGAAGCTCATATTGAACCCGATACATCAGCCCTCAGATACAACGTGCGTAACCTCCCTGACAGACACATTTGATTTGATGAACAAGCCAGACAGCCCTGAAGAGACCAGAGACCATCCTGGAGAAGATTTTCTTATAACCGGTGACGAGGCAAATGATTATTGTAACAGAAATGGATGCTGGTGGGTCACAACGTGAGCGAGGATTCCGTGTAAGGAGTTCCGAGGCAAAGCTGTTGCATAAATGCCTAGTGCAGGGCTCTTGTTCCCACGACGTCCTTGCAGCCCACACACTGTGTGGGGGACAGAGGGAGAGGGGAAATGGAACCACAGGAGACACACACAACCAAGGAGCATGGCGACCTGACTCCCCACTCCATTCAGCGAATGGATGTTCTTTTGCTCATTCCCTCAACCCACTCAAATACCTGCACTCTGCCCTTTATGCCCAACATTGCCCTGAGAGTCATTTTCTGGGGTCAGCTTGTAAGAGCTCATCTTTGAAAAAAATAGTTTTCCTGTGAAATATGTCCAGAAAATGTGCATTATATCATCTCTCCACAGCAAGGGCTGACCTCTCTTACACTGAATGTCAGTCCAGCAACCCAAGGGGCTGGGCGTGGACTTTGTTGCTTGGGCTCTCTGCCCATGACTGCCCAGACCGGATCTGGGGAAATAGGTGTTCTGGAGCGTGCCACCCATGATGCCCTGTTGATCCCAAGCACGGATTTCCTCCAACTCCCTGTGTGTTTTTCTCTTTAGGTCTAGGTAAATGGTGGGCAGGAGAATGACACTGCCTGGCCAGGTAGGACACAGCTACCCAAACCTGCAGAAGTTTCGGATTTCACAAAAACAGTTTGTTTTGATATTCTGCATAAACCTTGGTACTTGGGAGGTTTGGGCTTGTTTACTGCAAATTGCTGAAGATGTTCCAGAAATAGCTGTGTGATCCCAAGGATGCTGATCAGTTCTAGATGAGACCATCCAATATGCTGAGGTATTGTCAATTCATATATTTTTTCTTACAGCAGTCGGTTACTGAAGATGGATCAGATTTTCGGTACAATGGCCAACAAATCGTACTGAGTCATCTTAATGAGAAAATGGGAAATTGAGGCAAGTATTGGTGATTTGACCCGTTTTCAACTCCTAAACTCACAAAGTCTCCTACAAGAAAGGACCTTGCACGCCTACTATTTGGGGCTCCTATTTTCAGGCCTACACATTTGAAGGTTTCTTAGAAGGATTTCTCCTACCCATTGGTATTGGCAAGACATTACAATTCAGAAGCATGTGACAAGTTAATCAACGCATTGTCTATTGCTATATAAAGATTACTCCCAAACTCACTGGCTTAAAACAATAAACATTTATTATCTCATGGTTTCCGTGGGTCAGGAATTCCAAAGTGGTTTATCTGGTGGTTCAGGCTCAAGGTCTCGTGAAGTTTCAGGTAAGATGTCAGTGAAGGCTGTAGCCATCTGAAGACTTGCTAGGGCCGGAGGCCCTGGTTCCGTGAGGACTCACTTAGATGATGCCGTTGCTCCAGGAGGCATCCCCACGTGGGCCTCTGCAGGGCTCTTTGTGTGTCCTCACAGCATGGCTGGCTCCCCCCAGAGTGAGGGATCCAACAGAGAGCCAGGAGGAAGCTTGCAGGTCTTGCATGACCCACCTTATCATTTCTGCAACATCCTATTGGTTACATTGATTAGAGCTGTTTAATGTGGGAAGAAACAACACAAAGGGATGAATACTGAAAGCAACGGTTGATTGGGGGTCATCTTGAAAGCTGACTACCATGATGCCTTTTTGCCTTTATCAGTAATGGTAAAGATCTGGGGAAAAAAGCATCTCTGTGTCTTGTATCTCCATGGGACAAGAGATGGAAGAGGGTGGAATTTCGCTGTGAGGATTAATTTAGACAATAAAGGGAAAAGGCTTAGCTCCATGTATGGCAGGAGGTAGGAACTCAAAACTTGTTAGCTGCTCTTCGTTCTCCCTCATTCTTTCCCCTCAGGGTCATGGTGCGCCATCAGAATGATGGTTAAATGACCCCAACTCAGAGTGGGCCTTCCCTCCTGCCTCACCTCCCCTCTCCAGCTGCAGTTTCCAAATCCAAGGAAGGGATTCGGCCTTGGCGGTTGAGGTTTGTGTTCCCTGAGGAAGATTTGCTGAGGCTTAATAAAGTCAGGATGTGTGAGAGACAATGCAGTTCTTTCATATCTTAATTAGCAATTAATTAGGTGGAGGTGCGGGTGTCTGGAATATCTGACAGACAGGCTCCATAATTATCTTTTATCATTATTACTAATGGAAAATATGGTCAGGGTGGGTCAAGATTCCCCAGAATTTCAGCTTTAATTGAATGACCCAGTGGAGAATCAAAATGAGCTGTCTGCCCTTTCCACATTGTTTTATTAAAAACAGTTTGAAATTTCGCGGTGCCTGGCACTCCGGAGTTTTGCTGGCCTGTTCTGCTGGGCTGTGATCTCTAGCTAGGCATAGAGGAGCGGGGTGCATCACCTCGGGGTGGCCGGGTCCTCCCAGGAAAGCACAGGCTCACATGGTGAGGACGGTGCTGGCAGCATTTCATGAACACCCCCCTCCTCCCCTCCCCAGGAAAGGTCTCTGTGTGGAGGTCAGAAAAGGACATCGCTCTAAGACCTGAGCTGGAGAAGGGACGGGAGATGCTTTTCTAACGTTGCTGTAGTGATGGGGGCCCCAGTCTCACGGCTGTTCCTTCTGGGAGGCGCAGTAAGACCCTAAGTTGGTGGTTAATGGCTTCACAACCTCACGTTCATGTAGGACGCACCGCAAGTCAGGAGTGCGGAACCTGGCCGCCGCTCCGAAGACTGGGGGAGTAAGCTGGGCTTGGCCTCCGCTCTATTCTGAACTCACACACAGGGGGTCCTCTGTGGGTGCTCACAGGACCAGACAAGCCTCTCCAAGCCTTCAGTCTTCCAGAGGTGACCTCCGACAGCCGAATCTACGTCAGACGAGCTTTTCACCCCAGAGACAGCTGCACGCTGTTGCCACGGGGCATCACTTGGGGCGACCCGAGGGTCCTTCTCTGTCCGCACGTGTCTGGGTGTCTGGATAGATTGTGCAACACGTCCTAGTGCCGGGCTACCTCATTATCATTATGCCCAAGTGGATTCTTGGGATGAGCCCTCCCGCTCTGCCTACACATATCAGGGATCTGATCTGAGCATCTGGCAGGTTTGGCGTCTAGTCAATATCCCTCACCAAGTGGATAATTTTCATTATTCACAATTCATAGCTCCAATTGAGATCATTCATCAGGTCTAACATGAGCTTTGATATCAGTGGGATGGCTCCTGTTTGTGGGGCTGGCAGATTCCGGCACGGCCCCTTGGCTCTGTTTCTTGAGTGGTTGAGCTGTAAAGGGCAAGGCTCTTTTTCTACGACCAGGCTACACGTAGTTCCTGGCCTACATTTATGGTGCTTTGAGTTGGTTCTTTACTGAGCATTCCCTGTTCCTTGACATCCTTCTGAGTGACACTGCAATTTAACAACTGGCGGAGAAGGAGAGTCAGTGCATGAAAAGAGGATTTAGCAACGAGCTCGTGTCTTAAAAATCAAACTGTTAGTGGTGGTTCTCACCGGGTTGGTTTTTTTTTTTTTAATTTCCTTTGTCTTTTCCCACTTAATCTAAATTTCTTAACTTTCCTATTATGTTTCCATTTTGCTTTAATAGTGTGAAAATAAGTGTGATTTTAAAAATTTCAAGAGTACGGTTGTAACTTATTTTATCAAGTCTTACAGCGACAGTGTTTTGCATGGAGTCCACAGAGAGGCCGTGAATTTATATGGGAAAAAAAATTATATCTGTCTTTTCACAGACCTCTAACAAAAATTTAGAAGTCCCTCTAATTTTAAATGTGGGCAACAAGTCACGATAGTCTTAGCAATAGCTGTAATTTTGTCGCCAATAGAAATCACAGATATTTTTATATCTTATTACAGTTGTTGCAGATATGTTGAAATATTGTTTAAGTTTATTACTATTTCAAAATTACAGTACTTATTAGAGTTACCAGCGAGTCTGGTTATTTACTGTGTTAGTAAAGAAGCACATTTATTACCATCAGCAAATTTGGTTTTTTAGTATTTTGATACCTGCATATCAATAAAAATGCAGTTTCCTCTGGAATTCCTACCTATTTTATTTTATGCATATATACCATTATTCTGAGAAGGCGTTCAGATGCAGCAGGAGGCCAAAAGGGTCCAAGACATGACAAGGGTTCAGTGGCCCTGGCTTAAGAGGGGAGGGGGGACATTGGCATGTGTTGCCACAGCCCGATCCAGGCCCCGGGCTTTCTGGGCCTTGCCCTGCTGAATCCTCCCTAAAAGCCTTCTAGAATATGCTGTTAGTCTCCCCATTTTAGAGTCAGGAACTGGAGACGTAAAAAGGCTAAGTAACCCGCCCAAGGTCATGAGCTTCTAGGGGGCGGAGCTGACTAAGAGCTCAGGCAGGTGGAATGCAGCGGGCCTCCTTGGTCCTTCCCTTTGCTCCACAGAGGGGTCAATGTTGCATGTGCTGTTTCATTTGCTTGTGTGTGGCCATCCCGATGGAAGTGTGTTGCCTGGAAGTTTGGCGGTGCGCGTTTGACCTTTCCAACTGGAACACAAATACTGCAAGGACACGGTCTGGGCCATTTTTCTTTATTTATTCCTCCAAAGTCCCCAGGGTAGTAGAATTAAGGGATTATATTTCGAACACAAGGTTGACTAGCAAATATTATAGAACTTCAGCCATTGAAGGCCTCCCCGCCCCCAACTTATGTCACAGCCTCACGTGGGGAGGCATCATGTCTCTTTGACCAACCTGTCTGTTCTTATTCTGAACGTCCCTATTCCCAGCACCCACGCTGCCCTTTCCCTGCCCCCTCTGCCATTCCTACCTCTTTGCTCACAGCCTCTAAAGGGAGCATCTAAAGGGGGTGGAAAGTTCTGGGGGCCAAAGCCTGACACAGACAAACGCTTCATTACCAGGAAGCCTCGGGTGCACAGGGCTTAAGTGATCACCAAACCGCCTAGCACCCTGGAAGGGCACCCCTTGGAGAACACTAACCTGGGGCCGAATTGCATTTGCTAGACATCCATCACCAGGATAATTTCCTGCCTAAGGATGTGTGCTCACCTCAGTGAAAGGAGCTGAAAATGAGTCCAAAAAGGGAAGCAGAAAGCTTTGGATCTAAGGTGAGCCCTGGCCTTCTCTTCATCTGATGTACAGCCCCACCTTGCCCGGTGTGGACAGAGGGGAATATGTCTTCTTTCCCTTAAATGGCTCCTATGGGCAGCTAATTGGCTAAGCCAGTACTTGGCTGGCAAAGGCGTCACCCTCAGGGCCAGAGGCTGAGTATATTTTCTCTGATGGCAGCTCTCTGGTCTTCCTCAAAGATAGCCAATTTCTCCTCAAAGGACCTGACCCACAACTATACAAGTGGCCCAGGATGTCCTGTCTCCTTGGAACAAGTTCAGCTGTAATTTGTTACATACCATTGTGACCCTTGGATCCACAATTTAGGAAGGATCGATTCTAGAGTGACACAAGGTCAACCTCTCAGGCATTTGAGGAAGATGTCTCCTCTGGTTTCAATTGGGTTGTGAGCCATAGCTCTGCAGCTTCCCCATCGGTCAACATGAGCATGGAGGACACGGGACCCGAACTCTGGGCAGAAGACATAGCACCTGAGTCTTTCTCTTTTCTCAGAGGCAGTCCAGGCACTTCTGTGGGCCAGGGCCTGCTCTTGGGGCCTGTGACCTGGGGCAAGAGGTGGGGAGTCACCTAGTCAAACAGGCAATGGATTAAGCCAATGGTCTGGTATAAATCCAGTAGAAGCACCATTGTCATTTTGAGTGGGAGGACTCTTATTTGGGTCACATTGTCCAAGATCAAAATCTGGAGAAGTAGTAAATATTTAAGATATCTGAGCCAGGGCAAAATAGAGGAGGCAAAGCCAGAGGTCAAGAGCTTGGTGCCTGTAGGAGTAGACCAGGAAGTTGGGTATAAGGCCAGAACAAGGCAAATGGGGCCCCCGGGGGCCACAACCAGGGCTGGAGTGGCCAAACTTGCTCTGCTCAGATGCTGGCCTCGGGGGAAATGGGAAAAGGAAGTTGAGCACTGGAGCAGTGTGCCACTGACAGTGTGGTGACCTGGTCACTGTCCCTGAGGCTATAGTGGCTTGACAGAATCTGTCTCAGCATGATCTGAGGAGGGGGAGGGGTTCAAGTCAGTGCAGAGGAGTATTGATGGTGGGTTCACATGAAGCAGGTCCTGGAAAATGAAGCTTTACTTTTTAAAATTATTCTAAGTGTTCAAAAATTAAAATTTGATCTAAACCCTTGAATTCTTAGTGTCCCGGTATGTGTTTTACTGATTGGGGGGCGGGGGGTGATTCTTTTTGAGAGACACTGTCCATGGGATTGCAAGGCGATCTTCATGTCTTCCCTCAAATCACCCTATGTTGGCAGTTGGCCCACCACACACATATTTCCAAACATTCTGACCACCACACACACATTTTGACTACCATACACACATTTCCAAACACTCCCGGGGTAAGAGGGAGGAAGGAAGTCAGGACCACCTCTGGTGCCTACAGCTTCTCTGGGCCTCCAGAAGTTACTGATCTTAGCATGGGCTAAGAGGAAAACCACGCTTTCAACTTTTTCACTCTCTCACATCTACGTTTGAACTGACGCTGTGAATTCCTCAAAGGCACAAATAGTGACTTTTTCATCTCATTTCCCCAGGGAAGGCCTGGTCAATATAGACAGTATAGCCTTGATAAATTCTGGAGGGAAGTTCCCAAATAATATCCCACTCTACTTTCCATGTTACACTCATCCCCAGGGAAAAGAAAAGGAAAACGAAACCAAAAGGAACAACAAAAATGAAAACTGCTTACTGATCACTTATTTTCTGCCAGAACTGAAAATCCCTGGATGGAAGGAGATGAGTAAGAAATGACTGTGGCTGTCAAGAAAGAAGATCACAGTCCATGGGGAAGGCACAGCATGTACGGAAAGATCTATTCGTGGGGCTTCTGTGTCAAGAGTTTAATGGAGGTATGAGCCCTGAGAGGGCTCACAGCAGAGAGGAATCGGATGAAGAGAGAAGTGTCAAGGCTCAGAAATGGGAGAGAACATTCAAGGCCGAGAGCCAGTTGAGCAGAGATCTGATGAATCCTGAATCTTTATTTGAAATTCATTTCCTTGCAGTGAGGTTGCAAGTGAGATCCTTTCTGATTTGCATCACTGACATTCTAAAGAAACCTTCTGGGGATGGGTCAGAACCAAGAAGCCCTACCTTTAGGCCAGGCAGTTGCATATACAGTATGATTGGAAGGTCTTCACAAAACCCTCCAAGTCTCTGTTCTGAAGCTTGAATTTCTACCATTAGATTTATACCTTTGTCTTACTGTTTGCCCTTTCCAGAGATATTTGCATTTTAAACCAAAGCATAAGTCACTCACACTATAGCACGAATTAGTCTCCTCAGCTATTGGTCTGGGACACCAAGAGAAAAGGGGTAACTTAATGACCACCATAATGGACATCAAAAGGATAAAGGGAGTATCAGAAATGGAGATAATGAAAACAAATTAAATCTACCTCATACCTTCTGTGCTTTGATAAAAAGAGCAAAGGAGGCACCAGCTGCCCAATGAGTCTCTCACATAGAGGAGGGAGGGGCTGGTACAGTCTTTGGTTTGTGTTCTTTGCTTTGTACTCAGACCACAGAATACTGCGGTGATCCCTACATCATCTAGTCATTCCCTCGTCACTCCGACAAGAACCATTCTGGTAACAGAAGCCCCACACGAGCCCCTGCACTCAGGAGCTGCGGGCCCTTCCACAGACAGGCTGTGGAGGAGCTCTCAGGCAGGCTTCTCCTCTCCAGGCAGCCGAGCATGAGACTCGCCCTCTGGATTTATCACCGATCACATCTTGGCACAAAATGAACCCGAAAGATAGCCTTCTAGATCATTCCGCTCCAGGCTCTCACTCAAATCTTTGAATGGTCATGCTGGACTCCCAGGAGGTCCAGAAACACCAGAACCTGAGGGTGGTGAGGGGAAAGATTTTCAATTCCCCTTCATTGGTCAGCTTCGCTGTGAGATGACACAAGGCGGAGCTCATTGCCTCAAGAGAGCTGGCAGCTCAGGAACAGCGTAGCTCCTGGCTGGCTCCGCCAAAGGTGGCCACCCACTCCTGCCGACAGGTAACCCTGGTCTGGACCTAGAAGCTTTGGTCTCTCAGACAGCAAACACTTGCCCTTGCCTGGCCCTGAAAGACTGAGACTGGAAAGTCCTCTTCTGCACCCTTCCTCCTCCCCCAGCCTCCTCCCAGGCCAGCCTTCCCTTCCCACCACCCACTCCTCCGCACTCGGCAGCCACGCACTGGGCTCCAGCACCTCCTGCCTGTTCCACCCCCGCCTTCTCCTCCTCTCTGGGTTTCCTGTCCCTCTCCCAGCCCTTCCAGGCATTCTCCACGCTGCCCCCAGATGGATGTTTCTAAAGTAAATCTACTCAGGTTTTTTCCCCTCTGTAACCTCTCAAGATGCGACCCAGGCCCTTTGCGATCTGGTCCCTCTCACTGCCCTGAACCCTTGCCCTGCCACCCTCCCCTGCCTCCTCTCTGCCCTCCAGCCTTGCTCAGTTCCCATTCCTTTTCTCTTGCTGCCTGGGCCCTTGCATCTGCTGTTCCATCTGCCTAGAAACTTCTGGCTGCTCAAGATTGATTGTCCAGGATCCAGCTTCTCCAGGAAGACTTCCTGACACTCCAGGGATGATGGGTGGTGTCATCCCCTCCATTTCCTCTCCGCTCCATCCTCATAATAACCTTCCAAGTGGGGCTGCCTTTGCCTATATATAAGCTGGCATGTCCTAAGCACCCCGCTCTGTGCTTGGCCCACAGAGGGTCAGTTAGCCTCAAACGCCAGCAAGACATGACCCTCCGCGGTCGGCACTGCGGCTCCGGGCCCCCACTGCGGCTTGGAGAACTCAACTCCATCGGTCAAGGGAAAATGCCCACATTCTATACTGCTGTATGCCGCTCAAAACTGTGTGCAGAGGCAAAACAAACAAGTGATTAAGTAATGGCAGGCAAGTCTTTCACTAAGAGTCCTATCCAAATAAAATAACAGGGAAAGTGCCGTTCAGTACTGATTAACCGCAGCTGAGAATTAAAGATCATTTGTAACAAACCATTACAGTCAACTGATTAAAAATGAATGAGTTTGTACAGAGAACCATTACTGAATCTAGGGCTGGGAAAAAAAAAACAGAAACAGTTAAAGCACGTTAACTTGAGACTCCCAACCTATGCACGAGGGGCCGTACTGATTTGCCATTTCACACGTGTGGGGCGCCCGTCGGCAGAAAGGGCATGAATTGGAGTAAAAGTTCAGCTTGGGGTCCAAACCCCGTGCCTGGCTCTGTGAGACTGGGGCTGCTTCTCTGATCTTCCCTACCTGTCTCTGAGAAAATAATAATGGGGAGAACAGCACCACCACCACTAGATTGAACAGTATTAGAAATCGCCGACATCTGGCTGTATTTGACCTACGGAGATGGCAATTTCATATGGTTCGACTTAATAGTTCCCAAACAGGGCTACTGTGGGGATCAAAATGAGACAATGGTCGTAACTTGGAAGATACTCTGTAAGTGAAGGCTAGCGGGAAGTGTCTCCCAGCATTAGAGCAAGAGCAATACGGTGACAAGTGGCAGCAGCGTGGTGCTCAGCTTGGGGCAAATCCCAGGAACCAAGAGACTCCCTTGTTTGCATTAATTAATGTGAGGTTGGAGGAAGGGCAAAGAGAAAGGCCAGAAGAGGTAAAAGAATTCTTCCAGCTTCCAAACCAGGCCCTCCCTTTTTCAGCCCTGTCTCCACCAGGACACTATGCATCACCCCTGCTAGCATTTGATTTGTAGGTGTGAGTTTTATTTCACTGTGAATTTTTTTAAGAATGCTAGATGAGGCTATTTCACTATGAATTTACAGTTGATTTGGGGGTGAGGGAGACTGTCTGGTATCAGGTAGGCTTAGCCCATCTCCGGCTCTGGGGCCACCCCCAAATCTGATCTCTCACTACCCTTGCTGTGCAAAAACATCAGAATGTGAGTCACTGGCATGAAAATGAGTGCTCAGTAAATGCGTTTAGTGGAATAAACGGAAGATGGGATGAATGAGCTCTCAAAGCCCGCTCGGCCTATGGCCTGTCCTTTTGCCATCCAACAGAGCCCTGATAGAGGATAAAGACCCCCTCTGTCCACACCCCGTGGAATTAGCATCTCTCTACATCTCCTGACTTGATGCAAACAATGGCAAGCAATTTCCTCATAATCACAAAATGCTTCTGAGACTGCTTATTCTTACTTTTAAAGTAACTTGTACATAGCATTGGTCCAAACCCTTTACTTACCAAATCCTCCTATATATTAACCATCTATATAACACACACATAATTTTTTAAGCTCCTTTTCCATCTGCATTAAGGACCATATTCAGATTTATCTTATTCCAACAAATTCTGTCCAGTGCTTTTGTCCTCATTGGGCAAAAGTGCATCCTCTCTTCACCCTAGCTAACTCGTTTTCCTGAAGAACAGATCTATGCCTAGTTTACCCCCTCCCCTCATGTGCTTCGTCCTAGAACTGGGAGACAGAGCTGAGGGCCAGTTTCATGGGCAGCAAAGCATGTCCTCATACAGCGACATGCTCAGCAGGGACCCACGCTTGGCTTACTGCTCTGCTGTGGCCATCTTGAAATTCATAGTAATGTTTGGACAAAGGACCCCACGTTTTCATTTTGCACTGGGCCCTGCAAAGCACAAAGCCAGGGTTGGCAGAGACAGAGAGGTGTAATCCAGGAGTAGAGGGCTTCAGTGGAGGGTCTGAGGAAGGCTTAAGCTGGCCAGCAGGGCACCTTTTAAGATAGCTAAGAGTAGGGAGCGCAGCCTCAGAGAAGCCTTGTTGGGTGAGAGAAGGACTCTAGAAAAGGGAAGCTTGCTAAGGAATCTTATGAGGCTAGAACTGTCAGGCTCCCGGGGCTCCAGAGATCACTTAACATGAAGACAAGAAGTTAGTCTCCAACATAGGAAGGAGACTGTGTATCCTAGAGCCAGCAAGCAGCCGGAGAATAAAACCAGTTGCTGGAAAAATCTGACTATTGTGTTAATGTGACACAGCCTGGAGTACACCATTCATTTATGTATTCCCTTAACCAACACGTACTGCATATCTGATGTGTACGTACTGTGCTGGTTCGTGAGCGATTTCAAAGATGACAATAATTCAGTCCCTGGTCTGGGGTACTCCTAATCTCTATAGAAGAGAAAGGCATGTGAATGATCACGTGAAACAATTAATTTTATAACAAAAGTTGGCCTTACCTGTTGTAGAGCAGGGGCTAGGGGAATGGCAATGTCGGGGAAGGTTTTAGGCAAGGTGTTACAACTAGGTTTCGAAGGGTCAATGGGAGTTCGGCAAACAAAGACAATGAGAAGAGCATTTGCACAGAGGGGACAGTGTGAGCGGATACATGGGGAGGAGAAATATCATAGTATCATGGGGCATTTGATCCTAATGAGAAGTCTAATGTACCAAAGCAGAGGATACAAGATGGTGAGTAGCAGGACAAGGTGATGAAAAGCCCAGCAGAATGTGAACAGCCTTGAACGCCATAATACGGAGCCGGAATTTTACATCTGGTTAACAGGAGAACCTTTGAAGTTTCTTAAGCAGAGAAGGTCAGATTTGGGGGGGGGGGGAGGAGAAGGTATCTTTTGCTGCAATGCGGAGACGGATTCGAGTAAGAGTGATAGAAACAGGCAGGCCAGCTGGGGAAGAAGTGATCACTAAAATTCAAACAGGGGATAGGAAAGGTCAAAAGCCAGGTGATAGCAGAGTAAACAGGAAGTGGGGAAGAGCCCGGGGATTTATCTTAAAGGTAGAGTGGATTGTAGTTGGCTCATTGAATGCAGTGAGGGAGAGGAAACTTCCCAGGTTCCTGAGTTAGACATTTGGATTGACAGCATTGCCATTAGCCAGGATGGAGAACGAGGGAATAGGAAGATAAGAAAATGAGTTGCATTTTGGACATGTTAAGTTCAAGGGCCCCTGAGTATACCCAGTGATGATTGTGCTACAAATTTGGAAGTCATAAGAATATAGATAAGTTAAGGGCATGGGTAGGATTGCCTGCAGAGGGTCTGGAGAGCACAAATATTTAGGAGGCTGGTGCCTGAACATGATCTGATGAAAGAGACTAAGGACAAGCTACTGGAAAGAGAGAAGGAGAATCAGTGTGGTAGACTGTATTACTGTTTCCTATTATTTGCTGTATTTTCTAGAAGACCACTGTACGTCCCTGCTCATTGCAAGTGGGAGGAGTGTAATTCTTTGAAGTCTTGTTAGCAGGCTTGGGCCCTGCGCCTTGCTCTGGCCAGTGGAATGTGGGCACAAGTGCTATGTACTACATCCGAGCCCAAGTCAGGACTCACTGTGCAGTTCGGCTGGAAGAGCCTCTGTTCCTTCCTCCAGGACTCCCAGATGAAGAACATACGAAGAGCCGAGCAACATCCAACCCTCAGCTGATGTGGAATGTGTGCCTAAAGGAAAACCTTTATTGTTGTAAGCCGCTGACATTTGGGGATTATCACTTTAGCGTAACAGCAAAAGCTGACATTTACAACCGGAAAAGAATAGTGTCTCAGAAATACAGGAAACACTTCAAGCGAAAGTGAGTGGTCAATAAGGTCATAAGGGACAGCAAGGTAATTAGATGGGGCCATGGGGAAGTTATTGGTGATCTGAGGGGGAACAGCTTTAGCGGCATGGCGGGAGCTAAATCCAGATTGCTGCGGCTGGCGACACGGATGGGGGGGGAGGAGGTGGGGATTGTAAGTGTAGATTTCTCAGCTAATGGTGTTGACAAGGAAAGAGAGGGAGAGAAACAGCTTAAGGTGGAGATAGAGTAGGAGGGAATTTTATTTAGGAGCGAAGAGACTTGCAACTGTTTGCGGACTGAGGAGGAAGATTTGCTGGAAATGAAGAGATTGAAGGTGTAAGTATTGAGGTTAAATGCCTGAAAATATGTGGATCTGTGATTCCCTCGTAATATTAACAATAATAATAGCAAACAACACTCCCTTAGTGCTCGCCAAGCACCCGGCCCAACTTTGATCGCCTTGTGTGTATTAATTTAATCTTCAAAGCAAAAGTACCATTATCATCATTCCCGTTATATAGATGAGTAAACTGAGGCATAGGGAGTTTAGTTTAGATCGCATGGCTAATAAGTGGCAGAACCGGAATTCAAACTAAGGCCAGCTTCAGGGAGCTCCAGAGAGCAGGTCCTTAACAACCATGGCATATGGTCTCTCCTGGAGGTACAGAAAGATTTTGAACTATAAGCACTCCCTGGGAAGACGATGTGTCAGAGAGGGTCATATGCACCATGAATGAGGAAGGGGGCAGACGAGTATAAAGGGAGCGCCCAAGGAGGACAAAGGTCTGGTTGCTTCGAGAGTGGAATTGGAAAGTTATGAGCACTGAGCCTTCCATTTGGGGTACCTGCCTATTATTATTATTATTTTTTTGTCTCCCCTCAGCCCCTGTCCATCTGACTGGGATTGGGAGGTGAGCAAAGATGAAAACGAAAAGGAGAGAAAACTAAGCAGGATAGTCAAAGGGGAGGAGAAGGGGAGGAAGGCAGGCTCACCTCTGAGGAGCAGTCACCACCTGATAGGGGCCAAGCGTCGTGCAGGGCTGCAGCCTCCGAGAGGAAGACCCAGCCCTTCTTGGAGGAGCTCCCCAGGCTAATGGGAAGACAGAAGAGGCTGCTTTGACTCTGCGCTGTTACGTGTGGTGTGCACAAAAGGCCAGTGAAAAGTGGGCGCAGAGAGAAAAATCTGCCAGCGCAGATTGTCCTGGGCAAGAAGCACATTGTCAGCATCTCTTCTCTTACGGATGCCCCTTCTTTTCACTCTTTGTGAATTTCAGGACACAGCGAATGGGATGCAGAACTCCCCTCCCAACTGGACCATGAGGGCAGCGCTGCTCTTCAGAGTTCAAAGTTGGAGAAATCGAAACTGATACCACACATCTAAGTACCCAAGCTCGGCGTGCCTTTTAGGAGGCATTTCAAAGTGTGAGTGGCCTTTCATCACTACTGAGTCTGCGGGACACGTTGCAAGTTGTCGGGTCTCCCCGTGTCAGCTCCCTGTGTGGTGGTTGCTCTGAACTGGAAAGGATTCCTCTGGACTCTTGGGAAGTCCGAAGGCTTCCGTCTATCGTAGGTAAAGATATGTACACATTGTGAAGAAGTGAAATTCCCAAGATGGCAGTGAGCGCGGATGGTCAGAGGCTCGCCGCCAGTCGGCCGGTCTGTTTTATTCCCAGATAAAGCGTGTTACTGAGCTAGAGTGAAACGAACAATTGGGACTACTCTGCAAAGTGCTTGTCTCTCTCTTTCTTCCTTCCTTTGCACTTTACTTTGTCTTCCTAGTTCATCCCCTGACCCTCTATTTAAGAGCAACAACCGTCCAAACGAACACCACAAATACTAACTGGCTGATGTGTGCCAGGGGACCTCTGTCTCCCAGGTAGTCTGGCTGCCTCCTGCAAATTTGCTTTGCACTGTCCTGACCCCAGAGCACCGGATACAGCTCTCGTGAGCATCTCTGATCCCAGCGCCTCCTACTCCAGTGCCCTCCACACCAGCCTGACATTTCCCACCTGCAGCACGTTAAAGTCATGTGTCTCTGGCTTTATTTTGTGTGTGACTGTAGCCATCTTCTTTGGAAGAGTCCATAACCATGCCAATGCCTTACCTGCAACCTTGAGCCTACACAGCCTTCTCCTTAATTAGCAGGTAGCCCACTGTGCTGATCCCTGAGTGTCTTAAAGTGGAAAAGACTAAGTAGAAGTTAGTGGTAAGGAAAGAACTTCAGAAAAAGTGAAATTGGGACTGGTACTTGAAGGATGTACCATACTTTCCGACAGATAGACAAAGAAAGAAAGAGTGAAGAAGGAACAGCATATGCAAAGGCATGGAGGTATGATAGGGCAGAGCGAATTCAGGGAAAGAGGCATCCTAGTGGGGTTAAAGCACACACCAATGTACAGGGTGGGGCAGCCACAAATCAGAAGCTGAAGTCATGTGAAGAGCACTGAATATCATGATCAGAAATTTAGCCTTGGGTGTGGCTCTGTAGATAATTGAGGTCCACTAAGCGTTTGTAAGCCGAGAATCCAATACGATTCGATTTGGGTTTTAGAAATCTAAATGTGGCTGCATGAAAGTTGGAGCTGGTGGGCAAAGACTCGAGACAGAGAGGCCATTGCAACCCCACTCAGGCAAGGCCACAGCCAGGCTCTTGGCATTGCTTCCCACAGCGGACCAGGCAGACCATGGAATAGGCTCGGGTTAGGCAGGCTCTCACACAGGGGCTCTCAGCCCTGCTGTAGAGAGGATTCACAGATCCTCCTGGGTGATCGTCTCTCCGCCTCTCTTTTCACAGGATAAAGTCTGAAAAATAAACCCAGAGACCCTGGCTAGAAAGGAAGGCTACACACGTACAGAGTAAGGTATATGCCACTGCCTCTCCCGCTAGTAGCAGCAAGAAGAGGCTCCTCCGTGAATTTCTTCCAGAATTGCACACATTGTATTGGTCTGCTGATGCCCAGTTGGCTCTAATGAGCAACACACCCACATCAGAAAGATACTGAAATCAGCCTGTTTTCTCCCTCGTCACTCTTTCTTCTTACTCCTGCATCCCTGCTTTCTCTCTTTTCTAACTTGGAGTCTAAGACCATATTGTGTGCAAACTTTTCCTCCCTTCAGCGCCCTCCTTCCACTGGTTACCTGCCAGGGGCTGTCCCACCAGTTTCATTCTAAGCTAAAATTTAACAACAACAATAGCAAATGTGAGATAGACGGAGAGCTTCTCCACAAGGAAGCGCCTGACAGAGAAGCTTAGGAGACATGAGGCTAATGAACTGGGGAATATTGGTTACATCTCACTTGATTACACTCAGAAAATGTAAAACCATCTTTTAGTCATGACTGGTCATTTGTCTGCTGGAATGCTCCAAGCAACACCCCACTCCCATTTATCTCCCCCTTCAGGTTCCAGTCAAGGTTTCTAGAAATTAGTGATTCATCACTGGATACAACAACTACCATGGGGATCTGCCGAGCCGGGAAACGTCAGCGTGGCCCTTTGCCAAGGTGCTACCCCTTGTCGGGTACTGTCCTCCTGCAGCTGGTACACAGCATCCATGCGCGTGTCAGAACAGCAACCTCACCTGCTTGCATGTCTGGACCACTAAGGGTAGATCAGAACCACGGGCTCCAGGCTCCTAATAGGCTCATGCTCCAGAGAGGAATGTGGGAGCCCACTCAGAGTCTCCTTCAGATTCTTAGGCACAAGGCTCATTCATTTAGATGAGAGAGGTGGAAGGCTCCTTCTTCCTGAGCCGTAACTAAAGAGAGTGGCATTCACATGTGAAGAACTGAAGGTCAAGTCTGCTGTTATGTCTAGAGCACTGATATTAACTAAAATGCCCTATAGCAGAAACATGTGTTAATGAGGGCACGAGAGACTTCTAATTAACATGTCGGATTAAACCACGTGTGGTTATGTCTGCTCCCTCCTAAAAAAAATCTCACCGTGGTAGGCAGAATTCTAAAATGGTCCCCAAGATTTCCCACCCCTCGGTATACATGCCCTGCGTAATCCTGGGGATGGGAACAAGAGATTTTATTCCTATAACAAGGTATGTGATATGGCACACCTGACCTTAAGACGGGAAAATTATCCAGAGGAGCCTGTCCTAGTCACAGGAGCCCTTTACAACTAGAGATATGTTCTGGCTGATTGCAGAAAGGCAAGCCAGAGAGATCTCTGAGGCATGAGAAGGATTCAATGTGCATGAGATTTTCTGTTGCTGAGGTAGAGGACGGCCTGTGGCCAGGTCCTGAGATGGGTCAACAGCCAGCAAGAAAATGGGGGCCTCTTTGCAAGGAAACGAACCTGAGGTTTCTTGGAAGTGGGTCTTTCCCAAATTAAGTTTCCAGATGAAGCTGCATCTGGACAACATCACTATTTCAGGGATCCTGAGCCAAGGACCCCACTAAAGCACGCTGGATTTGCAACACAAAAAAACTGTGAGATAATCACTTTGTGTTGTTTTTAGTTCCTACATGTGTGGTAAGTTGTTATGCAGCAAGAGAAAGCTAATATACTCTTTAAAAGGAGCAAATCTTTAGGTACAGCCATTCTGGAGAACAGTGCAGACGTCCCTTAAAAAGTTAAAAATTGAGCTACCCTATGACCCAGCCACTGCACTACTGTGTATTTACCCCAAAGATACAGACGTAGTGAAGAGAAGGGCCATATGCACCCCAATGTTCATAGCAGCATTATGCACAATAGCTAAATTGTGGAAGGAGTCGAGATGCCCTTCAACAGATGACTGGATTAAGAAGTTGTGGTCCATATATACAATGGAATATTACTCAGCCATCAAAAAGAATGATTTCTCAACATTTGCTGCAACATGGACGGCACTGGAGGAGATAATGCTAAGTGAAATAAGTCAAGCAGAGAAAGACAATTATCATGATTTCTCTCATCTATGGAACATAAGAACTAGGAAGATCGGTAGGAGAAGAAATGGATAAAGAAAGGGGGGTAATCAGAAGGGGGAATGAAGCATGAGAGACTATGGACTATGAGAAACAGAGGGTTTCAGAGGGGAGGGGGGTGGGGGATTGGGATAGGCTGGTGATGGGTAGTAAGGAGGGCACATATTGCATGGTGCACTGGTTGTTATACGCAACTAATGAATCATCGAACTTTACATCAAAAACCAGGGATGTACTGTATGGTGACTAACATAATATAATAAAAAAATACATAAAAAAATAAAAGGAGCAAATCTTTAAATCCATAAAGGAGGCACTTAGAGCAGAGGAGGAGTGGCAACAAAATTTTGAAAGATGGGAAGCAAATGGACATAGGGCACCAATTTAGAAGAGCAGAGAAGGTATCTGCAGAAGAAGCCCAAAGGTAAGAATCTGGGGGCACCTGGGTGGTTAAGCGTCTGCCTTTGGCTCAGGTCATGATTCCAAGGTCCTGGGATTGAGCCCAGCATTGGGCCCCCTGCTCAGCGGGCAGCCTACTTCTCCCTCTCCCTCTATCCTTCTCTCCCTCTCGTGCTCTCCCTTTCTCCCTATCCCAAATAAATAAATAAAATATTTTTTTAAAAAAAGTAGTAATCTGACTTGGAATTCAGGAAAGACTCAGGAACTAGATATACAGGTATGTTGGAAAACTGGGGTGCAGGTGGCACCACAAACAGGAAGACTAGGTGAAGGTCCACCGCAGGAGCTGGAGACCTCCCTGGAGTCCCTCCCCTCCCCCACCCAGCAAAACAGCTTTCCCACCCTCATCTCTACAGAAGGTAAGTCTACTCTCCAGAGACACTGAGTCAGGGAGGCTGTGAACTTGACACCAGTCAGAGCTGAAAGTAGACGAAAGCAGGGGTACTGAATGAAATGTAGATCCGGGACCATGAGATTGCCCTGCCCCCTCCTTCTTTCCCCCTCTCAGTTAGCGTGTATTACTCACACCCGCTGGGAAGGAGCCTGGGAAAATGTCTCTGAAGAAATGAAATGTCTCCTAATTAAGTGACTTGGACCGCAAATGATTACCCTACTAATTACTCCACAGTCGTACAAGCACCCCACCCCGACAGTGTGTGTGCCCACGTGTATGTGTATGCATACAGCATCTAATTAGCTTTCTTAGGGGCTCATTTGTATTTAAGATATGAATAGACAGAAAAGAATTACCAGGCATTTGAGGAAAGTCTCTAGTATAGAAAGGATAAAAACAAAGGAGGAAATGAGAGTCAGATGGAACAGAAAATCCTGGGAGCAGACAAAACTTGAGAAAGCAATATTTCACTCATGAAACAACAAAATAGGATTCTATTTACAAAGGAACAATCAGAATACAAGAAAAATCTCTTGGATAGTAAAGATTAAGACAACAGAAAAAAATGTAAAAATCGACAGAATGTGTAGAAGATAAAAGTGAGGCAATCTCCCAGGAAATAGTATACAAAGATAGAAAACAGGAGTGAAGAGATAAGAAAATTAGGTGATTCATCCCTGGAGGTCCAACTTCCAACTAACAAGAGTCAGAGAGAGAACAAAGAAAATCAAGGAGCAAAAATTATTAAAGAAAGACATAATAACTTTTCTTCTATTGAAAGACATGATTTCCCAGAATGGATGGGCTTAGTAAAATCCCAGCAAAATAAATGAAAATAAGAATCACATCAAGGCATGCCATCCTAAAATTTCTGATCAGTGATAGAGAGGTCTTACAATCTTTTTGAAAAGCTACCGGAGGGAAAAGGCAGGTAACCTGCGGAATGTCAGAAATCAGAATGGCATCAGCTTTCTAAGGGCAACACAGGATTCCAAAAGACATAGAGCAGTTCTTTCCAACTTCTGAGTGAAAGGAATTTTCCATCTACGATTTTGTATCCACACTATGAATCAGGAGTGAGGGAAGATTAATTGCATCTCCAGATGTCTAGGTTCTTAGCCTTAAAAAATGTACCTCTGAGGCATCCCTTCTCAGGAAGCTGGAAAAGGATGTCTGCCACCAAACGAAGGAGTATGCCACACAGGAGGAGGGCATGGGGTGCAGGAGACAGGGTTTTACTGAGGAGAGAAGAAAAGGGAATTCCTGAGATGCAGGTGGAGGAAGCCCCCAGAGCACCACCAGCCCCCGGGGAACAGGAAGGGTGATCTCCCAGGAACACACAGAAGTGACACTTTGCTCGATGGGCCCCGCTGTTCTTAGGTTTTGTGGGTCTGTCAAAGAGTTTGCTAAGAATTGTAATTAGTCACAAAGAAGAATAAGAAGAGGAAAAGTTGAACTCTAGGGACGATTTTAGAAGTTTCACGAGAGCTCAGTCCTGACCGTTGTACCCCACACAGCTTTGTTGGGAATAATATTTACAAGGCAAAAGAATGTAAATCCTAAATACTGATTTGAACAATGGTTGTGATCAGCTATACTGAAAGGCTGGGCAGGGGAAATGTCTGTGTGCTTGTGGGAGCATTTGCGTGTAAGTGTGCGTGTGTGCGTGTGCGTGTGCGTGTGCGTGTGTGTGTGGTAGGTGGAGTGAAGCCAGGGTTGTAAGAGAACTAAATCTGTACCTTCCACAGGAGTGAATCGACATAGGATTTCTAAAATTTGAAAGAAAAAATAACCTCAAGAAATAGTAGTCTAAATATATTATCTACATTTATTTAGGCAAATCCTAAAATAAATGGCTAAAAGTGGTTCGCTCTGAAGAACAGCCCCCAGAGCTGGAAGGGATGAGCCAGGGAATTGCTTTTTTTCATGATGAGCCTTATAGTATTGTTTGGCTTTTTAAACTCTTTGTCAGCAATCAAGAGGCCATGGAAGGCTATCTTTAATTTACATAGCGCGTGGACAATAAGAATTCTCTCCTTTTATCCCGTGGTTGGGGTGGTTGGTAGAAAAAGATGGTTTCTGATAACTTTACCACGGCTTCAAAGCCAAGTTTTTGCATGTGAGCATATACCCCTGGCTCTCTCTTCTCACCCTGAGTTTAGGGTGCAAAGCCCATCTGTCTAGCCCTGAAACCCAAGTACGATCATGCCTACCATGCATTCGGTGTTGTTCAGTTTACAAAGCCCCTGCAGGTCCATTCCCTTGTTTGATCCTTGTAGCAACCTTGTGGGGAAGTCAGGGCAGGGAATAACATACAGACGAGGAACCTGGACTTCGGAAAGGTTGGGTGACTTATCCATGGTCACACAGCCTTGACTCCAAACCCACTGCTGCTTTATGAACCTACTGAAGTCATCTATCTAAAGCAAAGAGAAATAAGGCCTATGTTTGGAACAAGTCATTTCTCCATCTCTGGTACATTGTCTATTTTGGGACAACTAATTTGAGGACTTAAGTCATTCTATTCATCTTCCTTGTCTTTCCACCATGTCGGTGCCTACCCTTTTCCTTTCCATTCCTAAATTACTCTCATGGGACTGCTTGCTTCTCCTCCCTGCCCCTTTCCTCACGCCTCCAGACTTCGCTGTCGGCTTGGAGAATTGAAGTCTTTGAAACATCGAGAGTGATCAGATCAATCGTGATCACGGTGCTGCCTCTGTGGTTAAGGAAGCACCATCTTGTGTCCCAACCTTGTAATCTGGATCATGTCTGGAGGCCACTTAGACCACAGGCTCTCTGCTCATCTAGAAGTTCAGATTTCCAGAAACACGGGGGGCTTGCCACATGGAATTGCCCCTCAGAGTGGGCTTCTCGTTGTGTTTTAATCTTTTGACTCCTACCTCAAGCACACACTCAGTTTGAGTCTAAAGAATTGGTGGGAAAACCAGGAGATGGGAACAGCGGGCAGAAAGAAGATACTACCTTCAAAATATTTGCATGAGTGTCCCCCATCATGTCTGCTGGGCTGAGGTGGTTAGAGGGGCCCCCGTTCAAGCCACTAACACCTTTCCCACCCTCGGGTTCCTTGGAGATCTCTTGATCCCGTTTTGTGTTTGAGGCAGATAGGATCACAGCATCCAGTGTTATGGCTGCAGGCATAATTCCAACATCTGAGAATATTTTCCTCCCACATATTTAAGTTCCCCTTCTAGCTATTTTACCACTGGGGCCCTAAGCACACTTCATAACTCTATCTACCACACCATCGTAGCCTCTTTTCAAGTCTTTTAATATCCATTGGAAAATAATGCTGTCTTTGATTCGGAGGCAAATCCCTAACACTTCTTCCCTTGTTTCTAATTAGCAATATTTCTATGGTAATTAAGACGAAAGCAGCTCCACAGCTCTGCAGCATTTTTGATTCAGAGAGAAAGAAAAATATAACAACCACATGAATTGGGTCTAAGAATGACTCCGTCAGCTGGCTTGGCTGTGTTTTAAGTAATCTCAGCACTTTAGTCTGCACACACATACATGTCTACTACATGCATATACGTACATGCTTGTGTGCAAACATACAGCATATGTTCATGTACACACACACAGAAGAATAGTCACCCATTTCTGAAAGAAACGACATCCAAGATACACTAATGGAAATCTTGTCATTCTGTGAGCAGAACAAATGCATCATCTTAAACCCTGGGCATCCCACAAAAGGAAGGATCTCAGTAAGCTGAATGCTGATGAAAGATGCCCAGGGAGTGGCCACCTCCTTTCTCTCACTGGATGGCTGGAGACAGGCACATTTCCTCTCTGGTCAAGCACCCAGGGATCTGGCATTTTCAAGACTCACCCTGCATTAGCTTTTGCTCTTGCGTGGCAGGGAGGGGAGTCAAAGCTCCACATTGCTGAACACAATCTATTGCTGTAGGCTGAACCTAGGGAGTTAGCAGTGCTATAATTTCCATTTTAGAGATGGTAGTCCTGTCTCTAAACTCTGAGTGCGTGCCTGAGTGCACAAACACATGCTTACGTGTACTCCTCGGGGATTAACAAAAAGGTGTTCTACATCCCAAAAAATAATAATGAAAAAGACATCCTGTCTACACTTATGATTTTTTAAAAGCAAGGCATATTTTGAGGCTGGTGCTCAGAGTTCAGGCCAAGATCTACTGTAATTGTGTGTGTGTGTGTGTGTGTGTGTGTGTGTGTGTGTGTATTTCAAGGAACTGACACATAGCATAGGGCTTTATTTGTTTGGAAACTATAATTATTTCAGGCAATTTTGTAATTATTTCTCCCGTGACTAGTTACTATATGCCTCCTCAAGCAGAACTGGGCTTTCTAAGAGGTGGAGCTTTGTGTGCTTTGACGACTAAGGCTGTGGGCATGTCCGTGGGGACTGCTGACCCTGCTGAGGACAGGCTCCTGGCTCCACGACACCTCCAGGCCCCTGCTTCTAATTGTATTGGCTATTTTCCTTTCATAGTGAAGTCCAGGATTTTCCCACTCCTAAACTTGTCAAATCGTGAAGCCAGGGGGATTAGAGTTGGTTGGGCCTTAGGGATCATCCTATTCGACCTTCTCGTTTTATGAATAAAGACTCTGAGGCTCGGAGTGGAGAGTTATCCCAAGGTCGTCTGGCAGCAGGGCACAGCTGGGGCTAGAACAGAGGTCTCTTTACTTGCAAGCCAGGGCTCCATCCTCCTCCTTGCGTTAATTCTTTTAAATTTGGCAATGATTACTGAATTCTTCGTATGCTTTAAGCATCCTGCTAGGTGCTGCAAGTTCAAAGAAGCCACAAAGTAGAGGGCACAGTAGATGTCAAAGGAACCCATGTCAGAGGGAACCTTAAACAGTGCCCAGGGGAGGCAATCCACTGGGTCCAGCTCTCACTCCCTTTGCTCTCTCGTCCCCCCACCAATATATCTGGAAGGGGAAAACAGTTAGGTTCTTGCAAGTGTCAGGAGAGGAGCTGAGGGACAAATAATAGTAACAGTCAGGAGGGAGCTGAGTAACAGTAACTCCTGTCACTTCTTCAAAATCCCATTTTCTAGTTCCAGAATAAAACTTCCAAGGCCAGGCCCAGGCCTAGAAGAATTCCCCCATATTCTATTAAGACATCTGCTGCCTCTTGCTGCCCCTTTATTGCAGGGTATTGGATGAACGCATGGCTCACCCACACTGGTCTGACTCATAGACGCATTAGTGCTGACTCACTGACACCTACACAGCAGAAAAAGCCACCTCCTCAGGTCTTGGCTGGAGATGGAGACACTCACAGGATGCAGACATCAGCTCTACCGGGGAAAGGATCGTTGAAACAACTGTGGGCTGGTTGTCTCGGGAACACACTGTCAAAGCGATTTGACCTGGAACTCAAGCTTCTGTACCCATTTCGCAAACTCATACTAAGACTCTCATTTTTCCAGAGATTTAAAATTCTGCTTGATTTACTCTCATCCAAAAACCAGAGGCATAAAATCATGAAGAATCTGAAGTAGTTGAGCCAAGTCGTCCCTGATTTCAGCCGTGCATGGGAGGATTCAACCAGAAGGTTTCTTCCAGCCCTGAGGTAGTGTGGCTTTGAGACCATCCCAGCCTCCATGCTGCAGATGCTGCCGGCTTTGCATGCAACTATTATGCACTGATTTGAAGTTTCTCCAGAAACTATTCAAAGCCAGATACATAGACAATCTGCACCCCCATTGGACACATGACAAAAGAGCAACAAAGAAAAATGTCAAGCTCTATGTATCTAATTGGGGACTATCCAGGACTGTAACTAGAGTTTCTGGGCTCCTTAGTAAATATATCTCCCTTGCTCATGGGATGAGATGCAGGGCATTCTGAAGGGAGACTCCTTGGCTACTGGGGCTGTATCCTGGGGCTTTATCCTCAGCCCTTTGTTCTTTGATTCTTTTCCATCTCCCCGCCACAAGGCCAAAGATCTGTGGCATCAAGCTGAACACACTCAGGTCAGTGGCAGGCAGCCTTCACCCCTTCCAGCACAAAATAATTCCCAAGGAGAATGAAGTGAATGTAAATGGGCAAAGGACTGACATACGCTTGGTACACAACCAAGCTAGAACTTTGCACATGTCTTTTCTCTCTCTCTAAATCCATCTTGTACCTAAACCCATCTTTACAAAAATTCTCTCCATTCTTTATGAAAACAGGGAATGCTTGGCAAGACTTCTGGGCACAGCTTGCCTTTATACCAGGCAGGCCCCCAGTACCCATCATGGCTATTCAGTCAGCCTGGGGTCCCCATAACCACTTGCCTTCCCTGAGCTCTGCTGCGATGGTTAGTCAGCCTGCCAGCTTCCCTTATTCTCCTCCTCTTGTTCCCTCTCAATCTCACTTTACATGCCTGTGCCTGACCCTCTGTTGCCCCTGCCACAGTTTGGGGAGGGGGGTGGGGGGCACTTGTGCTCCTGTTTCCTCATGCAGCTTCCTGCCTATAGCAGATGGAATAAAATATGACCCCCATTACCCTTACCTCCCAAAGTCACACCTTTGTGTAATTCCCTCACCTTGAACATGGGCAGGATCTGTGACTTGCTTCTAACCTACAGAATGTGACAAAAGCGAGGGGATGTCACTTCCACAATTACGTTCATAGATTGTAACATCGTCTTGTTGGTGGACTCCCTCCCTTGCTGGTTTTGATGAAGCAGACAGCCATGTTGCGAAGGCTCATGTGACCAGGAACTGGGGATGGCCCCTCACCAGCAATCACTAAGAATTGAGAGCAGTTTCCAGCAGACAGCTAGAATAAAACTAGGGCCACCAGTGCAATACTCCGAAAGGATCTGAACTCTGCTAACAACCACATGAGACTGGGAGCAGATTGAGCCTTGAAAAGAGACAAAAGCCATGGTCAGCACTTTGCTTACAGTTTTCTGGTGAAATCCTGAGCCAAAGGGTCCAACTAAGCCTGGACCTCAGAAACTGAGATAATAAAAGTGTGCTGTTTAAAGCCACTGATTTTGTAGTAATATTACAGAGATAGAGAACTAATACATTTTGTTCATAGACGCATCCAACAACATGTCCCTCCAGTGTTTGAAGCAAAGGCTTTTAGATTCAACAACGTGTGAGGAGAAGAATAGGGAACATAGCCTCCATTTGATAAAGTCGTCGCCCTCTCCAGCACCTTGGACAGTTCCTCATCCAGCCTCAACTTCAACTTGGGCAGCACTGGGAAGCTCAGTGTTTCAGAGGATAGTCATTCTATCTATGGACAGATCTTTCTTTATTTTTTATATTTATGTAGCACTTAGTTTGTGCTATTCACTACACTATACTTCATTTAAATTATTCCTTACAGTAATCCTATTAGGTTGATACTATTATTATCTACTTCATAAACGTGAAATGAAGGTTCAGAGAAGTCAGGCAACTTTCCCAGGACTAATAAAGCAGCAGAGAGATTTTAACCTGATTCTAACTTGAAGCCCATGTTCTGAACAACTGTGAAATACTGCTCCGATCTTGTTAGAAAGCTCTTCCTTATGTTAAACCAAGCTCTTCCTTCTTCTAATATCCACTCATCGATCCCTCGGGAGTTTTATACGATTGAATTTCTCTTTCACAGAAAATTTTTTTTAAATGTTTAGAGACAGATATCATTATCCCCCTTTTTTTCTTTCTTATGAATTTTTTTTAAAGCACACTCCTTAAAAATGTATTATGGAAAGAGAGAAATAGGTGGAGCACAGAGGATTTTTGTGGCATGAAAATACTGTGTGATACTATAATGACAGATACTTGTCACTACACATTTGTCCCAAACCATAGACTGTACAACACCAAGAATGAATCCTAAAGTAAACTATGGACTCTGGGTGATAATGATGAGCCAATGTAGGTTCATCAGTTGTAACAAATGCATCACTCTGGTGGGGGATGTTGATGAGGGAGGCTGTGTGTGTATGAGGGTAGGGGATATATGAAAAATCTCTGTACCTTCTTCTCAATTTTGCTGTGAACCTACAACTGCTTTTTAATTTTTTTAAAAAATTCTCACTATCCAGAAACCTTACAAAGGGGGGTGGGGAGAAACTACTCAATGGGTACAGAGTTTTACATGAAGTGATAGAAAACTTTTGGAATTAGATAGAGGTGATGGCGACAATATTGTGAATGTACTAAATGCCACCAAACTGTTCACTTTAAAATGGTTAATTTTAAGTTATGTGAATTCACCTCAATATATCTTTTTAAGTCCAAAAAGAAGCATTTTGGATATTTTAAACATAGAAAATGGTATAAAGATGAAAACAACATAAACCCATCCACCCAACTTTAAAAGGAAACATTGTGAATAGAAGAGTCCTGCTTTTCCACTACATACTGCCTTGGCCTCCCTTTCCACTGAGAAGTAAGCATGACCCTGGATTTGGTAATTCTCACTCCCGTGTATTTCTTTCCTGTGTACTTTATACATATGTATCACTGTACGGCAAATAGTATTATTGTGCACATTTTTAAATGTAAATAAATGGTCTCATAATGTATGTATTCTTTTTTTAAAAAAGAAGATTTTATTTATCCATTTGAGAGAGAGATAGAGAAAGAGAGCACACAAGCAGGGGAAATGGCAGGCAGTGGAAGAGGGAGAAGCAGACCTCCTGATGAGCAGGGACCTCGATGCAGGGCTCAGTCCCAGGACCCTGGGATCATGACCTGAGCTGAAGGCAGGAGCTTAACCAACTGAGCCACCCAGGTGCCCCTGTATTCTTATTCAACTTCCTTTTTCCACTCGAATTATCTCTGCAAATATACCATGTTCTCTTTAGCCATTCTTCTGTTGATGGACATTTAGGCTATTTGTGTTCTTAACTATCAAAATCAATGCTGCTAAAAACATTCTAATATATGTCCTTTTGTGCACAGGTGCAAGAACTTTTCTAGGTTATATATCTACGAGTATCTTTAGCTCCACCAGCCATTGCCAAGTTACAATCACAACAAGATTGTGAGATGCCCCACTGTTGTGTTAGCCCTCCCTGGAACAGCTCTAATTTGTCAGGGACATTTCTCCAGGACAATGAGATGGCTGCCTCCTTTGTCCTACACAGAATACCTCTACAGTGGTCTGTGATTGCAGGAAATGTTTTAGAAGCTTTATATACTATAATTGCTACTTGCATTTCAGTCAGATAATAACCCCTAAGTAATTTTTTCATATGAGTTATTCTTGAACCAGGTATTCCCAGTCTATTCCTGCATCACTGATTCTTCTTAAGCCTAAGTGCAGAACTTAATTCTATCCCCATTGAATCTTACCCTGTTAGTTTTAGTCATTCCTATAGTCTGTAGAGATATTTTGAATCCTGGCTCTGCTATCCCATTCATAAATTTGATAAGCATGCTTTCTGCTTATATCTTCCATCTAAGTCCTTGATAAAATAGAAACAAGAGAGCCAAAGATATAGCCCATATATAAGATGTCCCCACTCTGTTGATGTAATCCAATGCCTGGGCATGGCTGGCCAATGACCTGTGATGCTAGCTAACAGTATTATGCAGTCCTCAATTTCCCATTCAATCCTCAAGAATATCAAGGAGAATTTTGTTAAGGATCTTGGCATATCTAGAGTATTCAGCTTATTTACATATCTAGCAATCTGGTACAAAATGAATATAGGAGTCCACTTAAAGTGGCTTGCTCTCAGTGAACCCATGCTAGCTTCTAGTGATTGCCACTTCCCTTCTAAGAGTACATAGGCAAGTTGGATATTAATTAATATTAGAATGTCTATGGTGATCAGTATCCAAGGCACCAGGCTGTACAATCTGGAACCTCATGTTCTTTCTACGAAAATCCAGATTTTTCTCATTTCCACTCTTCTCGTTTCTTCCCTCGATCATTTCCAAACTTCAGTTTTACAAACATTTATTAAAGTTTCTTCAAAATTCTGGCATGAAATAATGTCAGGTGTGGAAACTTTTAAAGCCTCCAGGTGACCACTTACTTTTTGTTTGTCCAGCTGGAGTTTCAAGATTATTTGAACAATATTGATTCTATTCTCTTCTGCTGAAAGATCTTGCCTTTTGGTAAAGAAACAAAATATTTGAGTTGTTCTTTTTCTTCTCATCCTTAACCTTGTTCCAGTTCCCCAAGTAGTGAGCCTGCCCCTTTTAATTCTGAACATAGTTGCTAAAAGCTTTTGTGTTGTCCCTGGCATTTTTCTGAAGCCTCTGCTCATTCTGAGCTTTAGTCTTGCTGGCATTATTCTTACAGGCTTGTGATACTCTTTTGTATTTGTCCTTGGTTATGTGTTTCTCCTTCCATCTTTCATACATGACCTTTTAAAATACAAGTGAATCAAGAGCTTTCCGGGCAGCCTCACTGTTGGCTTAGGATACCACCTCATTCTCTCCCTCTCTCCTCAGAAACAATGCTATTGCTTGTCTACTTCTAAAGAGGGAAAAGGGGGCCAACAGACAAGCCATTAGGAAACAGCATAGTCATTATATATATATATATCTCCTTCCATACTAGTTCCGCTTCCTCTGGTTGTTTTCTTCTTCTTCTTTTCTATTCCTTTAACCCTCATGGAGGCAAAAAGATCTTAAAGAATCAGAAGGAAACCATGGATTCATGAATGCAAGGGACTTTCAGCTTTCTTGAGCTCTTGGGTCTTATGGTTTGTAGGCTTTTAGAGGACTAGAAGTGCTCATTGGATCCCAAAGGGAGAAACCATAGTAGCCATCAAACTGCTGTATTCAGACCTTAGAAAGTCAATAAAATTTGGATTCCAAAATGTTAGATATGTGTCTAGGGAAAAAAGCTGGTTGGAATTATCCATTATCCATTTCCTCCCACGTGAGAGCTGGGATTTCTCTGTAAGGGTTTGGTATGCGGAGTGGCATAATCTAGAGTCCTTCACTCTGGGGACCCTCATCCTGCGTGCCTATCTTCTCTGTTTTTCAGTGGCCATAATCCATTGGCAAGAACATTAGAGTAGGCAAGCTAAACTGGGGACTACTCCCAGCATATCACAAGCTCTTTCCTCTTCCTTTGCTACTTTTCCAACCCTGAAATATGGGAAAAATCACACAATTGCCATCATCAGTGGGAGGGCAATAGGAGAGCTAATGGCATAATATGTTGTCAATGTCCTTGATGAAGAAAAGCCTACATCACATTTTTTATGTGCGTAAAGGTGTTCGTATCCACAGGTGCTTGCAATATGCTAGCTGCTCCTTTACTACAAGGCTATACGGTTATTTATTTCCCCACTCTCCAAATAATATTTCTGGTCCATTTTCCCCCAGTCCTGAGGAAATCGGATGGAGATTTTAATACCAGTGTCTCCTATGCTCTCCACCCAAGTCTGCTGCCTTCGCCATCATTAAGAGATGCCCAATTCAGATACATTTATATGCCCAAGCCCCTCACACAGCCAATGATCCCTAAGTGCTAAACAGATTTGTCCTGGACTTGGAGCCTCAGCCTGTGGAGCGAGGCTCAGATAATTTAAGTGCCTCTTGTAACAGAAGGCAACTGGAATTCAATAGAGATAAATGTAAAATATTGAACTAGGGAGCCGAACCATCAGCAGGGCAGGATTCTAAATGGAAAGGTTATGGCTGAATGACTAAGCAGGGGAGAACACACAACACGCCCAAGGAATTCTTGCAGAAATACAAGTCCCTGGTGGACCCTGCAGAGAAGAGAAGGGGTGCTACAGCACGGCACAGCCAAAGGAGAGCTGCTTGGGCTCCGTGGAAGCTGATGCTGGGACGTCTCCCTCCCGGAGCAGACTGGCTGACAAGGGACAGGGGAGTTTGGCTGGCAATGTGAAGCCGCCAAATTTTAGCTGTTGTTGTGAAGAGTCAATATTGCTTTTTCTCTGCCAGGCCCCAAACACCAGAAGTAAAATGTCTGATGATAACCTGAGGCATTGGTTGTGTCTACTAGAAAACACCAGCCACTCAGATCAGTTAATTCAATCAAATGTCTGGCCAACTTCCACAAAGAGATTGATGGAATCCTTTGTTTGACCAAGTGGACAGGTCCAATCAGGGAACATGATCAGTCCCATTGTCCCACAGGGCCTCAGCCAAATAAGACATTGTATTAAAGCATAAAGGGCTCTCTTAGGTGTTGGTGAATTTTCCTTGCAAAGAGCCCAGGGCATTGACTTGAATCTCAAATACATCCAACATGGCTCCCCCTTTCCCTTCCTTTAAAGTATGTTTTCCTACAATTCACACAAGAGCAGGGACTTGCTCTTTTTTGGGCTGATCACACCAGAAAAGAAAGACAGAATGGGGAAAACCAGTAAAAAAGCATGGGTGTGTATAAGCTGGGATTCAACAAGTTTTCCAATTGGTCAACAAATTTTTTGGGACACAGAAATCCCTTGCCAGGTTTTCTGGCCAAGGTCCATCAACACAGCATTCTAGCGGCCCCCATGTAAGCCCTTCAGCCCTTACCTCGTGACTGTCTGTTTTAGGGTCCGCAGCAGCCTATCAAAGGGTCTTAAAAGACACACCATTTATTAGTCTTGAGGACAAAAGAGACTACACGAGCACAATTTCTGCTTTGCTAACCTCCTCAAAGCCTACTTTGAGAGCCCCTAGTCCCTAATGAAGAGAGCGTCTATTAGTTAAATGAGGGCAGCTTTACAAAGCTCTATCCAGTGTTGACATATATACTAAGCTCTTTTGGCCCAAGTTCCAAATTCATTGCTCAGTTTTGGCAGGAAACAACATGGAGGCTTCTGCTGGGAAAATGCATTGCTATTTGAATGCATGAGAAAGAAGAGCTGTGAGTGCTGGTAGTGCCCACAAGGGCACTGCCCTGCTGAGTCACAGGAAGGGGATCTGTTATTTTCTAATCAACTATAAGCGAGCGTATCCTGTCTGACATTTTGGCCAGCGATAGAAGGTTTTCTCTTATGTCCATGTGTTGAGGCAGAGTGCTTTCTCTAACGCTCCTGTCTCCTTTTGCAAAATTCACAAAACCCTCCCAAAGAACTCGGCTTGTTTACTTTCCTCTGTCATTTCAGAGGCTGGTGTCTACTGAATCGTGCTTTAGAGGAGAGCCACAGTAAGGCTTTCTAACCCAAAAAACAGTTGTCGATTTAGACAGGGATTAGCAGAGGCACAATTATTACCATTCAGAGGACCCTCAAAGGGACCTGTACATAACAAGCCAAATAGCAGAAATCTGACTCTGCTCTCCACAGCCCTGACTTCTTCAAGGCTCTCAGCAGCTTATGACACTTGAAATATACCTGTGTCTTTCCCATCAGAGGCTCTTTGTCCTTCCTGCCACTCTTTCTCCCTTTCACGCCTCACCTTCCCACTGCAGGCAGTGGTGGGAGGCTGGGAAGTGGGCCCCCGGGTTCAATCCTGGGCCCCAAAGTCTCGTGTGTTAGCATTCAGCTCTTCTGCTTCCTGGGACCCTTCTGTGGTTTACAGGACTGGAGAGGAACGTCGTATCAAGAGCCTTAGAATATCTCGTGAGTAGTGGTTCTTTATTAATCCACTCAATCAGTAAATTACATAATTAATATATCAAATGGTACCTAGAGGCCTAGAATATTTAAGAGGAATTTTGTATTGGTTGCATGTTTTGGTGGTGATTCTAGATACTCCCCGTGACAGCTACAGAATTTCTGTAGAGGAGGGGCTTAAGGCTGCAATTTGATTGGAGGGAAGGCTAAAGGAACATAAATGAGATTAAATGTTTATTTGGGGTGGCTTTTTTGGGAGGGGAGGTGGGAGGAGATAGGGGCTGCTCCTAAACTCTGCTGAGCTCGGAGCCCACTTGCATTCTGCTGCTCTGAAGCAGAGCCTGCAAACCCAGGGGGCTTCGAGACTGTGCTACTTTCCTCTCCCCTGCCCCACCTCCTGTTCTGCCCCGGTCTCCTGCCTCGTTTATGTAGAGCTTTTCCCCTTCAGCTCTACACCTCTCCCTTTGCCCATTCCCTCATCACTAACTTTGTTCCAAAATCTGTCGTTTCTTTATCTCATTGTCGTAATGACTGGCGGGAAGGCAGGAACACCCAGGGGACTGCCATAAAACCAGAATTATGACATAAGATCCAAGGCTAAAAGCTGAGCTCACTTTTCTACTTTGAGAAGCGTTGTTTTAGGTAGCTCAGCCCATAAAGAATTCTGGATCTTAAGAGAATCACAAAAGCGTTCATTTCTTTTCCATTTTACAAACAGGAAGAAACAGGAGGATCCCGTGGAGCCTTCCATTTTGTTTCTGAGGGTGCTATCTCTCTAAGAAGAGCAAGGACGCAACTCTTCTTTTTGGAGTACTTGTCTTTTTAGTCTTACCTTCCTCAGTCCTCAACCCCCAAACCCACCCAGGCATGGAAATGGTGAGTCTACAAATGAGGTCAGACAAACCAGTGGAGGGTGAAAACAACAGACTGACCTTTATAAATATACACTATTGGATTTGAAAGGGCTTAAACTTGGAGTCCAGTTGCTGAGGATAAAGGCACTGAATAATAATGTTACCCACCAGGAGCAACCCCACGTAAAGGAGTGATTTCGCACTGGCCTCTCATGCCAGGAAATTTCCTACCGGGAAGCACTGAGTGAGGCTACGGGGATATAAGAGCTCTCATACACTTTCGGCACAATATTTCTGGAGCACATTTGGCAACATGAATCAAAACCCTTAAGAACGCACATCCACTTTGACCCAGACTTTTTTCCAGAACTTTATCTTCACAAAGTTATTAAGAAAGAGCACAAGGTTTATTTATAAGGTACTGTAGGGATCCTGAAAAATAAACAACCATCTAAGTGTCCAATAATGAGTCTGGTTAAATAAATTATGAAGCATCATAAAATGGAATACTACAAAACCACTAAAAATGAATAGTATTTGTTGACACAAAAAGTGTTCATAAATATTGTTGAGTGGGGTTCTGGGGGCAGGAAGAATGTGAATATAAATTAGATCGTGGACCTCAAAAAAGCTTGCATTTTAATAGGGAATGAGTGACAAGCAGAAGCTTGAAAAGGCTTTGAAAAGAAAAGAAAATTAGACTATGGCTGGTTATTTTGTTTTGTTTTCACAAGAATCCACGTTGTTTTATACAAGTTCCAAATTACTCAGCCTCAAGCAGAGCAAGAGGAAGATAAAGAAGACTACATTAGGTTGGGAACATATCCCTGAATAATCGAGAGCTCGTTATGGACTCTTAGTACATCAAAATCCAATTAGTTCATTAGCTCAGCCCTTGCATTTTCCTTCTTTCCCCCCGGCTGCCAGCCTTTTACCCTTCGATGTAGCTTATTAGAAACCCCAAGATGGGGTGGGTAGGGGAAATAAAAAGGAGATAAAATCCAAATGAATCAATTTTCTGCTTGTTAACAATGGGTTGGGGCTGGTGGTAGAGGCAGGGAGGGTCTACCATGGTGTTGGGGTGGCTTGGAGTCGAGGTCCTAGGAACAGTATCTGACCCATGGGAGGCCCCAGTGATGAGCACTGCATAGGTCCTGAATGAGGGAATCTGCTCTTAGACCCCAAAGCCCTAGGCCCCCAAACCCCATACTGCACTGCAGATTTCCTGGGATTTCCAATAAGAAAGAAAATTCGGCCCCCACTCCAGACTTTGCTTCAGAAGCATGACCCCTCCTGTCCCTGGGAGGTCTTTGAGGGATACACAAAAATGAGAGCCTGACTCATGCTCCCTACTCACGTTCCGATTCCCCAGACCCAATCGTCGCTGTACCTACTGTCTAGACCATTCTCCGTAATCCTTTACCCATTTGAATATAAATCTACTTTTTTTTTTGTCCGCAAGTAGAAAACAACTCTGATAACTGTGGTCTCTAAACTTTTATTTTCTAACGTGTTCTTTAGAGAATAAAAATACAAAAGGAGGCATCACGCATCACATCATGAAATCGTGTTTGCAAGCTACTGCCCGTATTTGAAATGTGGTACATCTTCTCCACCATCAGAGCCAGGGGTCTTATTTTCTTTCCCACAAAGCCATTACATCAGTTTTTATTTTTTGTTCTGTTTCCCTCAAAGTTGCATTCTTCTCAAGATCTTTCAAGACCTTTGAGACCCTCAGCCGTTCTCCTCTCGTTATTCTTCCTATTCAAGCAATAGCATGAAAAATTTAAAACCTCAGCTCCCCCAGAGATCGTGGGTGGGCATAATTATGTTTAATTACGTTTAGAACAATAGTTAAGCTTAAATTCCCTAAGAGGAAAGAAGAGACTGGGATGTGTGGGCCGGGAAGGGAAAGATGTCCTGGGGGAGCCGTGTCCCCTGTGCGATCCACGGAGCAGGCAGCTGGGTGGTGACCGCATCGCAGGCTTGCAGGCTTGTGTGAGCACAGCCAAGGTCCCACTTAGCCACTCGGGAGGTCACAAAGGACTGTGGCACCCACTCAGGAGCTCCTCCTATAGTTTGCTTACAGGGGAATCTGTGCCACCCCTCAGGCTGCCAGGTCCTGTGCTCTTTAGAAAGCAGCTCACAGCCAAATGGTGGTTGCATCCATGGGTCTAATATAGCCATGTGAAAACAGCTTTGTGCGATATTTAAAGGACATCAAGAACTCTTCCATCTAGGGGACAGAAAGTGTGATCTAGTGAAGGGCACATGGTTGTGGGAAGCAGGGTCTTGGGACAAGACCCGTGTGCCTTAGACGAGCCCCTCACTGCCCTGGATCTTGTTTGCCTCTGCTATACACGGCAGTGGGACTAGAGATTTCACAGTCCTTCCCAGCTGACCATTCTAGGACTCTTTGGATGCTTGCATCTAAATGGACTGGGATGAATGGTCTTGTTGGGTTTCTTCCAGTCCCCAAATTCCTATTGTTTAACTGAAAAAAAAAAAATCAAGGAATGCTAACGAGGAATACAGTGACTGGAGAAATTCATGATTTAAATGCAAGTTTGGGTATTTTCTTATTTCAGTTGTTATGCCCATAAACCAGGAGTGCTAACAAGTTAGCAGGTATAGTTGCAATAACACAAGCCTGGCAAAAAACTCTCAAGTCACGTGTGTGAACTTGCTGAAGGTGACCCGAGAACCTATATCCATCATGTCCTTTCAAGGCCAAGCCGTGTGGTCCCAGAGCCACGTCCCACCAAAGCCCCGCTACGGAGAGGCACCTTCTCAGACCGCCCCCAGGTTCCCTTTCCGGTACTGTTGCCCTCGTTCAGTAAATATTTACTTAGCCGTCTGAAGTACAATGATGAATCACTGTTGTTCTCTCTTTAAACAAACAAGCCTGACCTCTGGGTTTTCTTTTCCTTGTTAATAGCTACTTTCTACCTGTTTCGTGTAATTGTTTAAAGAGCTTTGGGTCCAGGGAACAAACTTGGTGGGTATTGCTCAGCCATCAATTCACCCTTTTAATAGCCCCAGCCCTTCCCGCAGAGAGGATTCCTTCGTATTCCAAAAGGTGCTCAGGTTTGAAATGGTCTCTGTCGCTCTCCATCCATCAGCCTTGTTTCTACCCTTTATCTCTGCCTGTTTGTGGCACACAACTTGCTCTTCCTTCCTATTAGCCCTTTGGCTTTCATTTCACTGAGTGTCTGGACCCGGTTATCTGCTGTATCCAGTCCTCTGCCGGCTGCCCAGTCCTGGATCAATTGCTGGGGCCCCTGTAAGTTACCTCATTTCTGTTCAGTTTCTACTGCACAGCACAATGCAGGAAGAGCAGTGTGCGGGCGTCGGACTTCACAGCGACACTCTTCTTGGGGGCTTGAGACTCTTGAAGGAAACCAAAAAAGCCTTCCCAGTAATGAAATGGAGGGAGAGCAATTTCACTTTCCTCAGTGCGAGCCTGGTGGAGAAGAAAGAGCTTGTCTTCATTTTGATGCTAACACTAAATGGAAGTTCCTTTTAAAGGTTCCTTTTCTCTTGTCCTGGCTGTTCTGTTCACTTGTGTGGTGGTGGTTTTTTTTTTTTTTTTTTTTGTGTGGTGGTGTTTTTTTTTTTTTTTTTTTTTTTTTTTTTTGAGTAAAAGCCTTTCCCCCACCAAGTCTCAGTAATTTTTTACTACTTCCGAGCCAGGGACTGACAAGGAAGGGATCTTGGCTGGTCAGAAGGAGAGAGAGCACAGCACTTAAAAGGGTGATGGGAGAAGTCACAGCCAGAAACCTAGTTAACCCTCTCAGGAATTAGTGGAACATCACCCAAAAGTCTCAGAAGAAATCTGTGGCTTAATTTCACTTGCTTCAGATGTCCCATTCTTCTCTTCTTTCATTCTAGGCAAACTGTGAGGAACACGAGAAATACACGGGTCTGCGGACATATCTCCAAGAGTAGCCTCCCCCTAGCCCTGCGTCTTCCCGACCTCTCCAGTCCTCTCCAGGACAGCAGATGACTGTCCCATGCACGTGCAACACTCACAGCATCCCCAATTCTGCCCATGCAAGAGCCAAGATTCAACCCCCAAATATTCACTGAGGTCGACTCTTGTACCTCACTGATGCTGGGCAAGCTGTGTATGACCAGATCTCTGCTATCAAGCAGCTTACGATATAATTGCAGAGACAAGACAGAGACAAATGAAACAAAGAAAACCGCTATAAAGCCGTGTATCACTCAGCGATGAAATTTGTGGTTTTTGCAGTTTTGTTTTGACCGGTACTCATAGGATTGTCATCGATCGATAAAATGCTTGCTAGTGATATCAATATGTCATCAAAATTAATAGCACACCACAACGGAGTTCCATTTATTCCCTCATTCAACAAGTGCTTATTACGCACTTAACTCTAGCCATGTTTTGCATTTGTAAAGAACCTTATAGTTCGCAAAACACTTGCACAGACACCGACTCTGTTGGTGCAGGCTGGTTTATAGGAGGTGAAAATGAGGCTCAGAAAGGTTAAGTGATTTTCCCCGAAGCCCCTGGGTTATTAAGTCTGGGACCCGAGGCTGTAGCCTCCTCTATCATGGTGGGTCCTCCGCCAGTCCACCCTTCAAACTTATGAGTTAACGTGGTTCGCCAGAGGCGAGGGTGCCAGTCCTGACCTTTTGTACCCTCTCCACCCCCATCCCTCACCTTCACGGAAATAGATAGAAAGGATCTCCTGCAAGTACTAGAAATAGAAATAGAAATCTTAGGAATTCCCTTTATAAATTTCATATAAATCTACACATACATTTATCAATTTCATATAAATCTGACCCTCTTGTGTNNGGAAGACCAAGCTGCTGATTTGTGATCTTTGTGAAGGTCTCCAGAGGCCCAGGATGAGCTTTCCAAACTCACCTCAATTCGTCAGGGCTGTTTACACCACTTTCCTCATCCTCCTTACCCCTCAAACTCCAATTAAAATGATGGTTGAGGGCAGCTGAGATGGGGGAGAGAAGGAGGGAGGGGTTCCATACATATGTGGCTGAAAGAGAGAGCTGCTGTCATTGTCATTTGGAGAGGGTGTGTGTGTGTGTGTGTGTGTGCGTGCATGCCGTGTGTGCGTGGGAAGGGGGATAGACATGCTGAAATGCGTGAGTTTAAGACTTTATTCTATGCTGTAGTTGACTATACCCTAAAGGACTGGGCTACAAAGACTCATTTAAAGATCCCTCCCCCCACACCCAGATCAGAGAGTCTAATGTCAACACCGCTTCAGCTGAGTGTCTTCCGAGGCCAAGTTGCAAACAGAATATCAAGCAGAAGATGGACCCTGAAAGACAACCTTGCCATGACAATGGAGTCCAAGAGACAGCGTTGTGTCTGCTTCTACGTGCTGCAGGAGTGTCCATGCCTTCCACTGAACAGCGCCGATAATGACAAGCGAACAAGCCAACAAACACCCTGAGGTGAATTTGGTGGGAAAGCTGACTATGCCTTCAGTCCTAATATAGGAAGTGTCTCCAGCCCCGCAGTTAGTGCTGTGTTGGCACCGACCGTCCACACCCTGACTGGACAAGAACGAGAACTGTGGCCGCTGCTGCCCACGACACTGATGCCAAGGAGCCCACAGCAGGGACAGCAAAATGACACCAGCCGGCGCCTTGGTTGCCTTATTTGAAATGAAAAGTAGCCGCTGTCCGTCCATCCTTCCATCTGTCCATCCATTCATCCATCGTCCAACAAATATTTCCTGAGCACCCTCCATGAAGCAGCGAGGATGCCATAAAGAATAGGATATTTGCATCAGGGAATATTTAAATTCTTCAGTATTGGAGACTTCCTTCCTGTATTTGCTATGAGAAAATCAAATGCGAAACGAGAGAGGTTTGGGTACTGTGGTAGAGAATGGGTCCGAGGAGTGTGGCATGCTGTGTAGAATTGTCAAATCACTGTCATATACCCGAAACTAACATGACACTGCCGGTCATCTATACGTCAATAATTTAAAAAATTAAATTGGAAAGAAGCAATTCTTACTCCCGTCTTATCAAGAGGAAAACCTCAATTTCTGAAGAGCATCCTTAAAGTTGTCAAGGTCATCAAAACCAAAGAAAGGTGGAGAAACTATTGCAACTAAGAGGAGCTTCGGGAGAGACTTGATGGCTGTTCAGTAGATGGTAGCATGGGGGAACCGAAAAAGGACATTACTAAAAACTAAGGAAATCTAAATAAACTGTGGGTCTTAGTTAATGATGAAATATCAGTATTGGTTCATTATTGTAATAAACGTGGGACCCTGGGTGGTTCAGTCAGTTGGGCGTCTGTCTTCAGCTCAGGTCATGATCTCAGGGTCCTGGGATTGAGCCCCACATGGGGCTCCCTGCTCAGTGGGGAGCCTGCTTCTCCCTCTGCTGTTCCCCTTCTTTTTTTTTTTTTAAAGATTTTATTTATTTAGTCGACAGAGATAGAGACAGCCAGCGAGAGAGGGAACACAAGCAGGGGGAGTGGGAGAGGAAGAAGCAGGCTCATAGCGCAGGAGCCTGATGTGGGGCTCGATCCCGTAACGCCAGGATCACGCCCTGAGCCGAAGGCAGACGCTTAACCGCTGTGCCACCCAGGCGCCCCTGCTGTTCCCCTTCTTGTGCTCTCTCTCTCTCTCCCCATCAACAAATAAATAAATAAAGTCTTTAAAAAAATTGTAATAAACGTATCCTGCTAGCATAAGATGGTAATAATAGGGCAGGCTGGCTTCAAGTTATACAGGAACTTTCTGTATTCTCTTCACAATTTGTCTGTAAATTTAAAACTGTGCTAGCAAAGTCCATTTTTTTAAAAAAAGCCTGGAGGAAAAGTATTGAAAACTGTTCTCTCTAACTTGTAAAGATAGGATAAAATAATGCTTATAATGTGTTTAGCACAGAAGGTGGCATAAAGTAAGTGTTCAATAAACATTGCCTATTCTTTTTGAAAAAGAGAGAGAGAGGATGGGCCCAAGGAGAGGAAATGGGCAGAGAACATGCCTCTAGATATTCTCCTGCCCTAGGAATGTATAGGCAGGACAAACACCTTTGATGTTAGTCACATTCATCAATTGGTCAATCATAACAAGCATTATCATTCATTTGTGCTGTTTGTATCTATTCCAAGCATAAAAACGCATGTTCATTGTAGAAAATTTAGAAAACATAGAAAAATAATAAATTGGGATATATATAATATATAATAAATGTGATGTATATATATAAAATACATATATATGTCCCAACATTTGAATTTAACCTTTTTATCATTTTGATATATTACCTTCCAGTATGTTTCACTTCATCTTTCCCCAGAATTTTTAAAAATTTTTAATTGATCGATACATACTCTAGGTATCATAAGATCACAGTTCAAATCTTTTCAGCCCACCCGTCTGTCGTTCCTCACCATTATTTAGAATTTCCCATTTACCTCCTCTTTCAGCCGGGGAGACATGCCTTAAGAGAGGGAGACTTAATTTTAATGCTGGGATAGCTTAAGTTAAGTTTATTTGTCTGTGAAAGACCGTGTGATTCATCCTGGAGCCAAATGCAGTGATGTATCATGTTGTTTGCCTTTGTTGGAAGTTTTCAACAGTCCCAACTGACCCTGTGATTAGCGTGCCCAAGCCGGGGTTGACCGCAGAAGCATCTCCCACAACCCGTGCTTGTGTACAAGTGTGTCCGTGCACCTCAGGTCACGCTCCACCCCCACTCCCTCTGACACTAAGGAAGGAGTAAGTTTGTGTTGCCTGGGATCTGCTCTCTCTTTGTAGCGGTGAATCTACCCTTACGAGGGTTGTGAGCCCACCCTACCATCAGCACAGGGATTAGGTGTGGAACTGCCCCTGCAGGAGCAACGGGGGAGAGGAGGTTCTAAAGAGAGCTGGGTAATAAAGATCTGGGCTGTGATTTTCTGGAGGTAGAAGGCCTGGCTCCCCTAAGCCTGGCTCTCCTAAAGTAAGGTGGAAAGAAGTAACTGGAGAGTGGCTTGTCACACCCACCCAGCCTGACAGCCCGACAGGTGAGTTAGCAAATGCTACATTGTAAGGAATTACAAAAGCTATTTTCTACAAAGTGGGCAAAGACTCTGGGATTAATGACGGTACAGTGTGATGGATGTTGTTTAAGAGGGCCATAAATTACCAGCCATAAACCTGGCAAAGCTGATCTGATTGCATGATGCAGTCTGGGGCGCTGGCAGATCCCCAGCACAGGCTGGGGGCAGTGGGCTGGGGGAGGGCTTAATGGAGAAGCTGGCAATGCGTACCACTGGCCGGAGGGCACAGATGGTGAGCTTGGCAGACATCCAGAGTGGGAGGCTGTGGAGCAGCAGTGCTGCTGGCCCCGCTCTGCCTTCTCAGAACTGCAGTCCTCCCTCAGAGATGCTGGAAAAGCCCAAATGGGTTTGGATATGGTTGGTGGAAGACCCCAGGCTTCTTCCCTTTCCTGGCTGTGGGAGAAGCGGCCAAGGAGGCCCATCCCTGGACAGGAGTCGTGGGATAAGATCCCAGGTGTTTCTCACCTCGAGCCTTGAAGAGGAAGAGGAGGGATGGAGGGGGAGGGATGGAGAGAGGACCTGGAATGATTTCTGCTCCCAGCTTCCTCTGCCAGGTCTCTCATTGGTTCGAGTATATCTAAAACTGTGTCCATGACAGGGACACTCAAGCCATGACCATGGCTCAAATGCTGGCCATTCTGCAGCCAGACCCCCGCCCTGTTCTCATGCTCCTGACTCAAGGCATCCCTTCCCCCCCTTCCCTCTGCCTCTCTGCCATTGTGGTTTTAGAGAAATAGACAAGGGGGGGAGAAAAAGAAGGAAGAAAGGAGAGGATGGAATGGAAGAAAAGATGGGAGTAGGAGCCACTCACAGTAGGGAAGCCAAAGAAGCTGCCAAAAGAAAGACCACACCACCATCTCCCAGATCTTTTCCCGCACCCCCCACAACCAAGTCCAGCATTACCTGTCACACACACCAACACTTTATATACACACACAGGCACACACAAACCATTACATACATACTTTTCAAAGTGTCTGCTTACCAAATAGTAACAAACAGTCTCAAGAGATCATGGTGTTCCCCCTCCGGCTGACAGGCCTAAGTGATGCCGATCGTCGTGTGGAAGGGCCGCACGGCAGGGAAGCCACGGCTGCCTCCCACCAGGGGCTTGTGGTCTCCGGGAGCACAGAAGGCAGATTCAAACCCAATAAAACACACAGCTCAGTTCTGCATCAAGACGAAAGTCCAGAGCTAAAGCTGGCCATCCAGTTATTTATTGAAGCTTTATTACGAATCAGGCACTGTGTCACCACTGGGGGTTCAGTGGTGACAAAACAGGCATCGCCCATTCCTCAAGCAATTTAGTAACTAAGACTTGAGAGAAGGCCTTGGTGCTCTTCACCAGCTGTTCTCGCTCTCTGCCTTCTGGACACACGGTACGACTGCGCTTTCTGGCCCCTTTAGTTTGGTGGGGTCGTGTGACTTGTGAGCAGAAGCGATCTCTGTCAGGAGAGAGCTTTATTTCACTGCCAGTGTGAGGGCCTCCGGCGTAATGCTCCAGTGGGTGGCCGCTCCATCCGCCTGGGTCTCTGGGTGTCTATGGGGAGCAGTCTGCTGGATGCACAATGGACATGTGGCATGAACAAGAAATACACTGCTGTAATGCTAAGCCCCTGAGATTTAAGAGTCATTTATTGCTTTCGCATGCATAACCTAGCCTCTCCTGGCCGATACCCTCCTACCAGCAACCAACACAGTTATTAAGACCCTACTATGTGCTTGAAGGAATGGCTGGCTTCTTTGTGTGCATAACTTAGCTGCCCAAGCAGGCTTCGAGAAGCTGAGGGTAAAGATGGTGCCCCATGTGTGTTGGTATCGACCCCTAGTGCCTAGCGTTGGGCCTGGCATGTGGTAGATACCAGAGTGAGAGCCAACCATCACTCTGGCTGCAGGAAGGAGTATAGCAGTCAGGAGAAGCTAGCTGATGGGACAGAGGTTAAGCACAAGCAAAAGTCCAAGGAGAGAGAGAGAGCCACAGATAGGTGGTGAGGAAAGACTTCGTGAAGGTTTTGGCCTTTAGGGCTAGATGCAGTTCAGTGAGGTGGACATAAGCACGTGATCTCTCTGGTCCGAAGAGGCCCTGCACCACAGGGGGGCACAGGAGGGCTGTGTGAGACGTGGCTGGGGCGGTCCTTGTATTAGATGCCCCAGTGAGAAGACTGGGCGGCCTGGAAGGCGCTGCTACACGGAGGGGGCTGGGGGAACGCGACGCGGGCCGGGGGACAGAGGAAGGAGGGTCGGCTGCCTATCCGCACGCGACTGTAGGCCACTGTGGGAGGCATCCTTGTTTGGGGAGCCTCCTCTCCAGCCAGCAGCCGCTTTTCCCCCTCATTCCCTGCAGATGGTAATAACCCGTCACCAGAGCAAATAAAGTCTGATTTACGTGAAATGTAATGCTAACCGTTTCCCTTTATTCCCCGGCACTGCGGTGGTGGCGGGATGGCAGGGCTGGCCCGGCCGGCCTGCTGTGTTCTGCAGCACGATTTCACCCAGTAGAAGTTTAAAGACATTACTTTTCTGTGACAGGGTCTCAGGGCAGGGGGTCCCAGGCAGCTTGGCAACACCCCACCTGATTTTCCTGAAAAGATGCAAAGGCAGCTGGAGAGAGTTTGAGGAAGAAGCAGAAGAGAGGGAAATGCAGGGAGAAATGCACTCAGTTTCCCAAGCTCTGGCCCCTGAGGCTCAGTCTCACGGTGCTGGTGGCAGTGGCTGGAGTCCCATAAAGCAACATCGGTATCACCATTACACACGCCACGGGCACTGTCATTACACTGCCGGTGATTAGAAATGCTCCTTGAGCACCAGCCGTGACCGTGCTAGACACAAGAGCTACAGAGACATGGCCAACCGCCCCCGCCCCCCACCGGAATTTACAGTTAGTGAAGTCGGATACTCCTAGAGAAGCGCCATCTTTCTCTACCCCCATCACCACCCCAGCTCATCGCCCCAAGTGTGTAAATATTCCATGCACTTTCCTGTCCTTTGCTAATGATCATTTTCCACTTCCAATGTCTGCATAAACCCTCCCTAGGTTTCAAGACCCAGTTTAGATGCCACCTTTTCCATGAAGCCTTCCTTACCCCTCCATGCTAGGATGTCTGCCTTTTTCCTCTGTGCTCCCAACTCAGGTTAATTACCTTTAGTCAGTGCCGATCGTCTCCTACTCTATATAGCAACTGAGGGGCATGTGGACTCTAAAATCCTGAAGAACCAATATTAACCCCTAAAACTGAGCCGAAGAAAGGGCATCCATTCTTTCTCACGCATGCCCCCTGGGGATCATCTCACCAGAGGGAAATGTGGGCAGGGGGATCCTGTGTTACTCTGATCTGGCGGAGGAGGAAGGGCAGACAATGAACAAGAGGTGGGTTCTAGGGGGCCATGAACATCAGGCTTGGGAGCTCTGATTCAACTCTAGAGGCAAGATGACCCCGGGAATAATTTAAGGCTGCTGCTTTCAGGGAGCTCAATAATCTCCCCTACATTTTGCCTCAGCGGCTCTGTTTCCTGATTGCTTTTCTCTGTCCTTGGGAGTCCAAGTTTAGAAGTTCACCCCATCTGGGAGTAAAGCCTTTTATTTTTCTTAACCAACCGGCCCGAGGACTCACTTGTGCCCATCCTATCCCATGGTAGCTCCATTGCAGGGGTCCCCCATTGCTAATCACAAGGGACACTCAGTGACCCTCTATGATTGAGCCCAGGCCATACTGGAATCCCGGGTGGATTCCCTTTGGTTTTATTAGGCGTCTGACACCACCCACACAAACCTGGGTCAGTGCGGCTGCTCAGCCTACTTACGGGACTGAGAGGAGGTGTGGGAAGTGAGGGTCTGGGGCCGGGGCTGGCAGTCATCAATCACACGGGCTCACCCCATTACAGGGAACAATGCTCTCTGCGCAAGTGATCATTTCCGCGGAGAACCTGTGGCAGAGCACCATTCCGCAGAGTGGCCTTTCCTGCACTGTACTTTGACTATCAGCCACAGCAGAGCAATACCGGGAGGGAAATCTACTGCCCCTAATGCAATATTCCAGAGCCTATTAGAAACGAGGTCTACATTTTTCTGCAGGGGGAGATTATCCGTGCTGTTGCTCATGCAGATAACTAAGAGAGGGTTGTCAATATTCCACATATTAACTGTGTGCTCCAGTTACTTCGCCTCCCTGAGCCTCGGCTTCCTCCTCTAATGTCCAGGGAAATTGCCTTGAAAAGTCGTGGTAAGCAGGAAATGAAGACCCAGCTCAGAGCTGGATTCTCCATAGATAGTGTTAGCCCCGGTTACTGCGAGCAAGTCGAGGGGCAGAACCCATGGGCAGGTGGTAGTGGGTGTCCTGCTGAGCAAGCTTTGCCCGCAGGGGTGTTTGATTGATGGGGGGGGGGGCCTCATTTGTCAGGTGCAGGAAGTGGGGGTGGGTGTGAGGCAGGCAGGCTGGCCAAGGGAAACTGGGGTGGATTCAGTGGGAGACAGAGGGAGGGGAGAGACCATTTAACTAGAAACTAGAGAGATGACCAGCTAACCGCAAGAGGCATAGTGGTGGAGAAGGTAAACAAGATTGATAAAATAGATTGCAGACAGGGGGCTGGGCAAGGTGGGGGCTAGAAATAGACCAGAATATCAACAGGTTGGATCTGTGGATGGAAAGCAGCCATAAAACAGAACAGACAGAAAATATCAACAATGTAAGTAGCCCCGATGGACAGAACATGAAACTGACCCAAGGAACTGCCCTGCAGACAGCAGGGGTCAGGGAGAAGAGTGAGGAGAGGGAGAAGGCGGCCAGGCAGGAGTCGGGGTGGGGGGCCCTGGCCGCAGCGCCGCCTCGCTTGGCTGCCTTCAGCTCCGTGCTCTGGCCCCTAACAGCTCCAGTGATGTGGCTTAATGAGGAGATCTCTGGAGCTGAACTAGAATTAAAACAAATGGAAATCCTGTCGGGATTTTGTCACCTTTTCTGCACTTGCCATTGAGAGGAATTTAAATGAGAGCCAGCCCGGCAATTCGTGTGTCATCCTGTGACTAGCTGGGAGGACGAAGGACTTCTGAGCACTCTGATGCCAGGCCAGGTGGCAGGGCTGTGCCCACCCCCAAAAGAATTGGGCTCTCTCGGGACAGAAGCCCCCTCCTCTCCTCCAGGAACCGCTACTGTCACCTGAGGCCCTGGCTCATCTCCCCCCAAGGTCAGGTGCTCTTTGCCTCCAGCACGTGCTAGTACCAAGTGTCCCCCAACACACACACGCCTCCGAGCTCTATCCATAGCCAGCTCTCCACGAAGCAAAACAACTGACCCAGAGCCCGTCATCACTTCCTAGCAGCAGTCCTGTTTATTTAGAGTAAAGGATGAAGGGAATCTTCCCTCCCTCCCTCCATCTAGTCCTGCCTGCCTGCATTTAAGATTTATGCGGCATATAGCCATTATTCGGTAACACAAGGCATTCTATCAGGGCTATGGGAGGGTTCCAGGCGGTAGAGATGATGGGAATTCAAATGCAGGCGGGGTGGGCTTTGAGGGGGCTTGAGGGACGGGCAGGTTCAGTAAGGGGGCGGGGTGAGAGGCATTCCAGACAGAGGCAAAGGCCTGAGCCAAGAGAACACATGGTGCGTTTGGGCAACGCCTAGTAGACCAGTGTGGCAGGAGCAAAGGATTCAGGAAGAAGAGTGGTAGAAAGTAGTTTGGCTTAATGAGGTGTCAAGGTCACGAATCTGAACTTTACCAGCATCAGTGATAACACATTGAGATTCTGAGGGAGTAGAGAAGAAGTCAGAGTTTGGGGTGGTGGTGGGTATAATGATGGGGATGACATGGGCTTGAGGACAGGGAGGCCACTGCAGGGGTCCACCTGGAAACAGAGAGGGAGCATCGGGGCAACACCGCTCATGCTTCCTTCTTGCCAACAGCACCTCCGAGCCCTTTTCTAACAGTTCTTTCTCCTTGGGATGCCCAACTTGTATCCTTATCCCCCTGAAAGCCCTGCCTTTTATCCTTCCATTCCTCTCCCTCCGCTTCCCACCCCTGTCCACGGGACAGCTTCAGTTTTTAAGGAGTATATTGGTTCTCATGGCAACATGGACACATCAGAGACCCCTTCAAACCTGCTGAGGTCCCAACAACCTAAGGAAAGGAAAGGAAAGGAAAGGAAAACTGAGATGAGGACTCTCCCCATCAAGACATTCACCTGCGGAGCTGACCCCCAAGAACCCCACCCCCTAACATTTAGACACTGATTTAGGGCCACAGTTTCTGAGGGAGAAAAAGTGGGGAGGTGGCTCTAGCCGCTGACCCAAGACAACTTAATGCTTTCACATGGGGTGTGGCCAATTCTTTTGACAATTCTGTCTTGCCACGTCGATAAAATGTCCTGTTCTGCCCAACCTAACTTCTTTCCAGACAGAGTAGGGGCAGGAGAACCAGGCCTACCTTTTCTGTCTGCCCCTCAGCACCCGGCACAGGCACAGAGCTGCACACAGGTGAGAGCGCAGAAATGCCATTTGAATAAATGAATGAAGCCCAACACTTATACCTGGGGGGTATCTATTTGCATATGAAACGTGATTAACTTTTTATAGCGATCCAAGGGAGGGCTGTCATTCAAACTAATGCCTTCACTGATTCTCCCACAGCTCAAAATATCCTTTGAACTTCCCTTAGAATTATCTTTAGGACTAGCTAACGAGCCACACAAGAATAGCCGTCTTATTACATCATTATAACCCCATGCACATGGAATAAACCTTCCCTTCTTCTGCAACTTTCAGCAAAGGAAAGCTAGTGGGACTCTTTTTACCCCCTTTCAAAGAAGCCCTTTTGTCAGTTATTATCTTTTGACCTTCGAGATTGTCTATGATGTTTACTTTCACCTGCTCTCATTTGCATAAAGGGAGGAGGGGAGCCGCGTGCGTGGAGTCTGTGCGTGTGTATTTGGGGGGCCAAGACAAAAAGAGCTCACACTGTTCCGGCCCCCCACCATCTTGTGGCATGTGGATCTATTGGCCCCGATTGCTTTTTGAATTCTCGCCACTGTCTTTCCATGGCGAGGTGGGGAGCTTCCGTATATTCTCACAGAAAGGACTGGGTGTTTCAAGTCTTCAGGAGGTCTCTGCTTTGAAAACAAACACTGAGTGAAAAGGGGCGCAGTTATGATTGATGGTAAGTTAAGTCTTCCTTCAGGTTTCCAAGTCAGAACCCTGCCAGTCTAGCCATCAGGACAGAAAGCTCCATGGAGAAAGTGCGAACTGACAGCTGCTTTGTAAAAATCCACAGAAGAGTGCGCATGGCATTGGGGCTGACCCAGGCTGTGCTGTGCTTGCTGCCACTGCAGTGCTGTCACCTTGAACTGGACACTGGGCCCCTCGTCCTCGCCATCTGGCTGTGTCTGTGCGGGGCCCCCTCCTGTGGACCAAGGGTCTTCTGATGGTGTGCCGTGGACGCATCAAGAGCAGCCCCCGCTGTCATCTCCACACCCCCAGACAGGGGTTCATCTGAGCGGAGAACTGATCCTTCCGTGGCAAGCGGACCCAAGGCTCTTGGCAAAGACACTAAGTTCTAGCTCATCAGAAATTCTGTCTTCGGCAGCTGCGAGCAGATGGATTGGGGCTTCTTGGGGTCAAGCATTTGCGCTTGTCCATCTCCACCCGCAAACTGGATATTTATAGTTGAAAAACAATCTGTAGGTTGGGAAGAGTAAGGAATCCTCGTGGCAGCATGGGGTGGTGGAGAGAAAATGTGGGAGTGCTAATCTCCCCTGAGCTCATCTGCGCCCGTGGCTCCTCGCCTTGTCTTCACTGCAGTGAAGATTTGGAATCTTCGGGGCAATTTTTCTTACCTTTCTAGGGTTCCATTTCTACATGTGTAAAATGACAGAGATTGGACATGGTGATCAGGGAATGGTGTTGGTGGCAGGAGTAAAGCGACACGTTTTCTGCTAATAAAGAAGAATGAAGCTAGTAACTCAGGGACAGCTCACTATAGGCCATCATGTTCTAGCCGTGGACAGTCCTGTGCTAATCTATCTATATTCACATTTTGGGGACTGACAGCACATGTTTTGGATGTGGGGAACCAGAATTAGAGATCTCATCTCTGGCCCTCGACTAGAGCAAAATCAATCAATCAATTCCTACAGGTCGGAATCTAGAACTCATGAAAAGGACGTTTCTACCAACTAAACTTACACATTTTGGGTGGTGCCAGGAAACGATCCTCCTCTTGGCAGCCAAATCTCAGAGCTAACACAAAATTAGGGCAGTATTCTAAGATATTACCCCCTGAGTTTTCCTTTTTACCTTACAACTCTTTCCCCTTTAAAACTGGCCTGTCAGCTCACACTAATTGCCCCCGGTCACCAACGAAGCTCTCTGGAGATAGATTTGGATTCCTGACCTTGAGTCCCTGAAAGCCAAGGCTTGCTATTGCAAGAGCTGGGACTCATGGCTGCTGTCATCGCATTGCTGTTTTAATACCAACAGCGTAGTCTTGGCTATCAGGAATGAAGGCTGGAGGAGTCGAGCATGAAATTTATACCACAATCCAGAGAAAGGGGGGTGCCCAAGGCAGTAAAGGCAGCTTCCCTCTCATACAGAGAGGAGATAAGAACCTCTTCTGAGCTTTGAGGAGTGGTGCTGAAGGATACGTGAAGGGGGATATGAAAAGTTTCAGTGTGAGTGTGGGCTGTGCTCTAGGCTTCACCTTGAGGTTGAAACTCTGGGAGGGGGGGTGGAGATCCCCACATAGTGGGCGGAAGCATACCACGCTTCCCGACTGGCCCACCAGTCACAGTAGCCCACACCAGTATGGGAGTGAGTGGTGTAGATGGAAGTGGGCAGGACAGATGCCGGCAGTGAGAAGTCTTGAGGGAAGGATGTCTCCCACTACCACCCCCCCGGTGGAGGACATCCCATGTCCCTGAGTAGAACAGAGGAGGTGATGACAACTGGAGAGTCAGGAGGCCGGCCAGAGCAGCCAGAAGCAGGAAAGCCCAGCAGAGGGCTGAGCCAGCAGTGGAGCCTGAGACAGTCCCACCACCCGTGAGAGCGGGAGGCAGCTGGAGGAGGCTGCCAAGCCGGCCCAGAGCACTAACAATCCCGCCACAAGTGGGACATGCTACCAAATGGACAAGAGACTCTGGATCAGAAAGGCCTCCCCTGATGCCAAGACCATACACGGTTCTCAGCCCTGCCCACACCCGGGACCCTAAAGCACCCCCCAAGGGGTGGATCCGAGGGGCCGAGTGCGTCAGGACACAGGAGACCCCATCAACGGGTCAACTCAGAATGCGCAGCAAAGACTGCGCTGATGCTCGGGGATCAGGAGGAAGCAGCACCCCTCTCCTCATCTGCCCCTTCACGCACTGCAGCTTCATTCCAGGGTGTTCTCTGGCTGTACCTGGGCTGCCACCATGGCTCACTGCCCAAAAAAGGAAAGGGACATCTCTGGTTGAGAATTCATGCAGAGATCACAGAATTGACTAAGCAAATCCAGCCAAATACATGCTCAAGTGAAGTGTGGGATCAACCAGTGTCATGAGAAATGCCAGCTCAGCCTTCAACACCATGACGCCCCAAAAACGCTGGCGCACAGAGACCGAGGAGCGTGGGGGCATCCAGCCTGGGTCTGGAAGACATGGGCTTTCCCTCAATGGCAGCTATGTGACCTGGACACATTTCTTGTCCCCTTGATGCTCAATGACCTCTTCTGTGAGACAAGGTGATAATAGAAACCTTAAAAGGTGATGGTATGGGTTAAATCATGTCCCCCAAAAAGATATGTTGAAGTCCTAAGCCCTGGTATATCAGAATATGGCTTTATTTAGAAATAAGGTCTTTCTAGAGATCATCAAACTAAAAAATAAGGTCCTTCAGGTGGGTCCGGATCCAATATGACTGGTGTCCTTATGAAAAGGGAAAATTTGCACATGGAGACGAACACGCACAGAGGGAGGACACTGTGAAGACATGGGGAAGGCAGCCCGGTTATCCACAAGCCAAGGGATGCCGGCCATTGCTGACAATACCAGAAGACAAAAGAGGCAAAGGAGGATTCTTCCCAAGAGAGCCTGGGCCTGTAGACACCCTGATTTTGAACTTCTGGCTTCCAGAACGTGACACAGTATTTTCTCCTGTTTCAAGCCATCCATTTTTGGGCACTCTGCTATAGCAGCCCTGGGAAGCTAGGACAGGCGGCTTGCGAAGTCTGAGTGTGTGATAGGTGGATAGTGTCGCCGACTCTGAAAACCTGAAAGTTATAATAATAAATACTTGCTATCTTAGGCTCAAATCCCTTTATGGCCCTGGATGGAGAGGCCCAGGATCTTCTGGTTCACGGACAGCCTTGGTTTGTAAGAACACTTTCACTCTTGTAACGATTACAAGAATAACGAAAAGAAGTTCCCAACATTCTCCCTAGCCTACGGGCTCATTTTTTTTTTTTTTTTTTAAGACTGGCTTCATTTATTTTAGGCTTTGGGGCTTGTGCTAATTAGCACAGTTGAATATATATTAACTGCAGATGGACTTCCCTGGCCCTCCCACCGACCCATCAGCACACGACCCCAGCGGCACATGTTTCAGAATCAACCCCGTAACCGCACAGCTGCACGCGGGATGGCAGCGCACCTGCGCACATCCTCGGCTCCCTAGTTACGGTCCGTGCGTCTTCTGGGGAACACCGCTAAGAGCAAACACGAACACGAGTGCTTATGGTGTGCAGGCATGTTCTGAGGACCTGACCCGTGTAACTCATTTCATCCTCCGAACAAAAACTCATTTACATTTTACAGGTTCAACTACAGAGGCACGGGAATGGGGGAGGGTTACGTAATTTTTCTGAGGTCAAACAAATGAATAAATATGGAATCGGGATTGGAATTCAACTCTTCAAGCTGAAGCACTAAGCCATGTTAACTGTCATGTATTGCAAATGTGGTTCCTGAAGTGGTTCTGAACATCTTAAATGTCAGGAAAAGCGTCGAGCGGCCATGTGCCACCGTGTTGCACAGCATTATCTCCTTAATTTGCATCATAGCCTAAAACCAAAACTCTTACTCTTCCCATTTTATGGATGAGAAAGCTGAGGCATAGCGAAGTTAAATAGTATAAGTGAGGTCCTACAGATCATCTCTCAGAGCTGGGATTCAAACTTACGTCTTCCTGAATCCAAAGCCCATGCCCTTCCCGCCAGATCAGCCTGGCTCAAAAGACGGGAGATCTTAAAGGTCGTGAGTTACAACCTCCTACCTACCTAGACAACAACTGCCTGAAGAACAGCCTGGTAAATGGTGGTTCTGAAGTATCTCCAGTTGCTAAAAAATCAACTCCCACCTGAATAGCCTGTTTTCTCTCTTCCTCCTTCCCTCCCTTCTTCCTTCCCTCCCTCCAGACCTCCCTCCCTTCCTGTCATTCATGAACAGTCTAGAAGAGCATTCCCTAAGATTTTCTGTATGACGGCACACAAAAAATAGTTCTGCCACATAGGGCCAGACAAGCTAAGCTGCTCAGGGCGGGGGGGGTGTGTGTGTGCCCTAGGTGCTGAGGTGTACGAAAGCCTGGGCACACCTGTAACTCACCTGGAGGCCATAATTAAGAAGCTTTGGCCTGGGAGAGGGGATTTCTAAGTGATGAGTCAATGTTAGTAGAGGACTGTGCCTCCTTCAATGAGAAGAAGGGATGGGGACGTCATGAGAGGGATACTGACCCAATCTTGGGTGATCAGGGAAGCCCTTAGGAAGAGGGGCATTCTCGTCGATCATCTAAAGGATGGATTGATTTCAGCCTGGGAGAGAGATGGCTGCTGGGTAGAAGGACATTTATGGCCAGAGGAATGCCATCTAGAGTTGCTGGTGCTCCGTACACAGCTTTTACTATCTCACTTTTGCTACTTCTATCTCCCTCTCTTGTCTGGACCACTTCCCTTCTTCTTACCTTGTTATTCTTCCCTGGATGGTACCTTTAGCCTATAAATAGCCCCCCCCATAAATGGCCCTGCTCCGTCAATCTAAGATGGAAACAGTGGTCAACATCTTTATCAGAGTATGTTCCAGAGACTTTGGTGAGAACAGTCACAAAGCCACTGGCTGTTGGTCATGTCACTCTGTTGATTGGTTTGGTCTTCAAACCTCGTGGCTAAGACAAGGGGAAGCCTCTCTGCAATCACTGCTGGCAATGAGACCAGAGCTCTGGGGATCAATAACCACCAGGGTCAGCAGCTCCTTCCTCATGTACCAAATTTGCCTTAAATAATGAAACACCAGCAACAGTCCATCAGTATTCTACAGCTCTGTGGGAAGTGATTTCATATACAGCTCTTTATTTTCTCAAACATTTTATTCTGACATTTATTTTACAACCAAATACCAAAGACTTATTTCTCTACAAAGCCTGCATTACACCGACATGATTTTTCCTTCAAGAAAACGTACCCATAAACAAATCATTGAATGAAAAAAGAAAATGTTCTATGTCCTGGCACCGCCGGGCAGATTGCCATGAGAACTCCAGCTCACAAAAGTTGCTGGCCTAGAACATGTCTAGCATATGGTAGGTGCTGATTTTTCATAAATAACTGCTAAATTAATTGAATTAGGAAAAGCATGATAACAAAAAAGTGGACTCTGAGCTCAAATGGACTTGGGTTGGAATCCCAATTCTGCCACTCGTCTAGGCAAGCGAACGTGAGTGAATTGTTGAATTTCAGACTTAGTTTTCCCCTTTCTAAAACTGGGCCAAAACTACCTGACTCATAGATGAAGATTAAAAGGAATAATGTACCTAAGTGTCTAGCCCAGACTTAGGGATGAAAGGTACTCAAACAATAGTACTCTTCCCTTCTTCCTTTAAATTCATCGGCCAACCCAGCTGTGCAGTACTCTCCAATAGATTATTGGCCAATCAGAGCAAGAACAAAGGATGTCTGTACCTGGTGTCGAAAGCAGTGGTTCTTCATTCTGGCCATGCAAAAGAATTCCTTGGAAATACATTTTTTTTTTTAATGTCAGAGCCCAAACCCACCCCCAGAGTTTCTGACTTAAATTGTTCAGGATGGAGCCTGGAAACAATATTTTTCAACAGCTGCCAAGGTGATTGTAATGGTGCAGCAGGATTGAAAAGCACTGAACTAGAACGAGGATACTGTTCTGCTCTACTCTGCTCTGATACTTTACACGATGTAGCACTCCGCCCTGGTGAATTTCCAGGAAGAGAGGAAAGGATGAGGACCACTGGCACAGTGAAACCTATGCCAGAAAGACAAGAGCTCAAGGGCCAGCATGATTAGCTTGACCAATTGAAGACGGTGAAGAGTCAATGGTCACTCTCTTCAATTATTTGAAGCGTTATTCTGTGAAGAGGGATTAAGCTTGTCTTACATGGTCTGAAAATGTCAATCTCTGGGAATCAGGGGTCCAAGTCAGATATGACCAAAGGTGGTGAGTTCACAGTCACTGAAGGAATTCAAGAAGACATTGCATGACCACTGCATGAGGATGGAAAGGAGGGGATTAAGCATTGAATAAGTCACTGGACTAGATCTTAATGGCATCTCTCAAAACTTTGTGGCAATATCAGTGTAATTAATTTTGAGTAACTCTTGGGACAAAGACACTTGTAAAGAAAAAGGAAGAAAAAATTCAAGCCATCATTCTCCGTGTGTGTCTACCTTGGGCCCTCCAAGTCCACAGGCTTAAGTGAACATATCCCCCAGATCCAGCTAGAGCACCCTTGGCATTCTTCAAAGCTGCTGCCAACAGATCATAACTCATCACGTAGTATAGCTGGTAGGATTATTAAATCATCTAGACCAGTGTTGTATGTCATTTTTTTTAATAAGCAGTGGAAACTCTCCCCCCTTTCTTAAATAATTCCTACACGGGACTCTAAACAGTGACTAAAGTGGGGCTGCTCTGGATTTATGGGGCTTTACAAGTCTATCAGAGAGCTTCCTGTAGTCCTAGAATCCCATAGTACAGGGTTTGAAAACCATAATCTTGGAGAGTAGCCCTCTCTTTTTGAAGCTCAGAATGGCTAAATAGCATGCAAGGGTCACACAGCCAGTGAGGGCAGAGCCTGGCCCAAACCCAAGCTCTGCATCCTGGGCCCAGTGCCCTTCCAAATAGCCCACACTGATGCCTTTACCTGAGGACAAGAGTGGCTCCAGACATGGGTGTATGGCCAGCTCTTGGGCATTTATCTTTGACAACAATGACGTATCAAAGACCCAAAAAACTAATTTCAACCAAAAATGTCAGCGTTTCCCCCAGGGATGCACATTCTGTGCTGCCAGTGGTGGGGATGGATTTGCACTAACATCCAGTTTCTTACTTAGTGGCCCCAGTGATCTAGGACTTCTGTTTCCATAGTGACCAGCTGGGGGTGGGGGTGGAGGTGGCTCTTTGTCTTTGCACCCAAACCAAGCAACTGGCCCACACAGATGGATCTCAAGTCTTTGCCCCACTGTCAGGTGCTCTGACTAACTGAGCAAAATACATTTAATTGACTGGAGCTGGGGCATTGTTTTGCATGTCCTCCTTTTCTCTAAACTTGGAAAGTGGTTATTATTACACCAAAGGCAGAAAATACAATGAAAAAGGAGTTGGTAAGGACACAAGGGTAATCCCAACAGTAAATACTGAAACTTTGGGTAATTGGCGGTTCAATCTGCAGTTTTTCCAGCTATTCACTTGCACACTCCCTCAGATGAAGACAAATCAGTATTTTTGATTTTTCCTTTTGCCTCGGGCTCCAGTATGACTCGGCATGACACTGTTATTGATCCCATCTTTATTTAAAATTTAAATGTTTTGTTTATCTCAGATTCTTTTGCATGAAGTTTGATTTTTAAACGTATTGCATTAAATATTGTATATTTTGATTACTGAGTTTTTTGGCACCACTCCTCCCCTTAAGTTTTGCCCCCAGGCAAGCACCTCGTTCACCTCTCACTCGTCCTATCCAGGCATTGGTAAAGGCACAAGGGTGCAAAAAATAAATAAGACACGTGTCTTTTCTCAAGGAGTTCTCAGGCCAGTGGGAAAGACAGACAGGTAACAACTAATTGAAATATAAAGATTTCTGCAATGGAACGACGTGCAAGGGACAGTGTTGGTATAAGGAAGGATGGATCCACTTTGCTGGGATGGGTAGTTGGCAACGGGGAGGAGAAGGGCACTCCAGGATGAAGGAAAATGTGTGCTCACACAAGGAGGGACGCGATGGCAAGATAAGCCCTTCATTCCAATTGACAGGAGCACAATGTGAAAACATAGGGAAAACGGTGGCTGGTGGGCTCGAAAAGCAAGCAGGAGCCAGAGCTGCAAACACGGACTGAATACCTTACACGTGCTCAGCGCTCTGAGTGTCTTCACAAAGCATTAGTCATAACCTGTGCTTGGAAAAACTCACTTTAATTGCAGCAGACAGGGCATGTCATACGGAAAAAGAAACAATAAAACCAGGCAACTAACAAGGGGTGCAGGGACAGACTTCAAGAGGATAGTGTGTCGAGGAAGGTATAATCAGTCCCTCCGGACTGGGAGGGGAGACCAAGAGGAGGTAACCCTTAATTTTAGCACTCAGGGAGTTCGCTGAATCCCAAGACTTCACACCATCCTCTCTGATGGGATGCGTATGTCTGCATCTCCACGACATAACTGCCTCCATTCACTTTTCTTTATGAATGCAGCCCAGAAGCTGACCTAGAAGGAAGAGCCCTCTGCAGCCCCAGCTTGGAAGGCAGCCAGGGCTCTGTGTCCCTGGAACATAATCCCAGCTGACTGTCCTTGCTGGATGAGCGCAGCAAAAGGTATAAATAACAGCAGCAATGAACCCCTCCCAGGACTGCTGTGGGATTAATAAGCCCTTGAGACCCAGGCACTCCCAGCTCTGCAGAAACTAGCGCTTCAATTGCTCTTATGAGCAGGCTCCCAGCCATGGCTCCTTTAGCACATGCTGTTAGATAATCTCTCCAGACTATTGCTGGGAGCCATCAATCACCCCATGCCTGTCTCTTTGCCCAAGGCCTGGGAAGGGAGGGGAAGAGGCTCGGCAAGGACAATGAAGGGTAGGGCATGAAGGGGGCAGGAGACTGTCCCCGATAACTGACTTTCTCTTCTAAAATAGTGTTGGGATAGAACATGGGCTCTGGAGTCAGTCAACCTGCATTTTAACTTGGTTTCCCCATCTACTGTGTGGACAATAATACGGCTATTAATAAAGACCTCCATTCTTTAGCTGGACACATGGTAGAATTGGACTTCTCAGTGCCCTTTGGAGTCAGATGTGACCAAGTCACTTGCTTTGGCCATGAGTATGAGGGGAAGTGATGTAGAAGAGGGGGCTTTAAAAGCTGTGGAAAATTCACCATATTCCCCACCCCATCCCCCACCGCTCACCACAATGATTAAGGACTCCATGTGTCAATTTTGATCTAGCCTGGGACTCTAAGCGACCAGGACAAGCACAGATCCCTGCCCACCTGTCTTCAACATGATTGAGAAATGAACTTCTATTTTTCTAAGCTACCGCCATTTGGGATATTTTTGTGACGCAGCGTAATGTAGGTGATCCCGACTAGTTCAAGGCAAGTTAAGTTTTTCAAACTATGGAAGGCTCCGTTTCCTGACTTGCGAAATGGGGGTAATCATATCTTTCTTATAGAGTGATTGTGAGATTTATAGGAAATAACTCACATAAAATCATTAGCAAGTACTCAGCCCGTTAGAAGTCCTTACTCATTGTTCACTCGGGTGCCGATGATTATTGTTGCCATGTTATTATCACATTTGCTGGGACACCTCTCGGGCTCTCCCTGGCCCCAGTCTCTGCAGCTCTTCTCTATCCCAGATGGAGGCATTTGTCCTCCATGTAGCGCTGCTCTCAGGCACTAAGACCACGTCCACCTGAAGCAGATTTGAAGCTGCTCCAGTTTGACAGTCTCGGGTGGTCCCTCCCCACTGTCCTTCTGTGCTTCGTTGCAGTTGCTGGGCCTCTTCCAAATGCCTGGAGCCCTGCCCCTCGCCCAGGCTGTGCCTCAGAAATGGTCACTCGATTCTCATACCACGCTCTGTGTCTGAGGCCTGCCATGCCGACCTTTCTAGTAGCTTCAGCTCACATGTCGCTGTCCCACACCTGTAGCTGGACCCCGCCCCTGAAATCCGCTGGGGCCACGCTGCCTTCTGGCCTGCCATCCTGGTCCAGGCCTCGCTGTCACGCTCTGGTCAGTCTGTGGCTGTGCACTGACCCCCAGCTGCTGCTCCCCTGATCATCTCTGGCTGCTGCATCTACACCTTGCTTCCCAGAGTAGCTCTCCTTTTGGCCATCACAGCTGTGTGTATTGTCCACGGAGTTTTCCAGAGTATGTGAAACAATGATGACTTGTTCATACTCATGGTTCCAAAGTGCGGCATGCAGTAGATACTCAGAAAACATTTACTGAATGATGAATGAATGAAGGGATGAAGGAATGAATGAATATCATGGAGTCACTGACCTTAATCCTGGGAATAATATTGAAGCTCGTCTAGTCTAAACCCTTCTGTTTTTCAGAATTAAAAACTGTAGTCCAGAACCACATAAACCCCTTAGAGGCAAACTGGAACGCATGACCGGGACCCTGACCCTGAACTGGTCAACCCCAACTGGCCCAGCCCAGGGAAGACAAAGAGAGCCCACATTCTGTCCCCGCATTCCCTATGCCCAGTGGCATAAAATCCCTTCGTGTTCTCCAAGGCCAAAAGTAAATGCAATCTTCCAAGAAAAGACTACGTGAGAAGCCTTCCCTTTTTTAAAAAAATGCAAAACAAAAAATAGAAAATAAAGCAGTATGGCAGGGAAATACTTTTCTTTTGTTTATTCTATTTTTCTCAACTCATTAAAGTATACAGGGGGAGAAGTCTGAGTCAACGAGGTAGAAACTGAGTAGAGGAAGAGGAAAGTGAACCTTCATTTTCTTCCCATGGACCCTGCAAGCCCCGGAGCTGTGGCTGGCCTCCTGGCCTTTACTCTGCCTGGGGTCCCCTCCTGGCCTGCCTTTTCTACCTCCCCAGGTCTCACCGTGGGCAAGGTGTGTGGAACTCTCACCTTCTCTGGGACATACCAACCACTCCCTCCGTACTCATGGCTCGCCCCTCTGAAGCCTGTGCGATGGCCCCTGAGCACGTACTGAGGGTGTGGTATGTGAGAATATCATACAGAGCTTTCTTACATTCTCTAGTCCTTCAGCCACAAAGCCCCTTGACTCCAATCTCCCCACTCCTGGCCCCAGTTGTCTACAACGTGAAGGCAGACTTTGTTCTCATACTCCCCCTGGGTCCCTCAGTGCCCAGGACAATGCCCATTGTCCATCACGAGTCCTCTGTCTCCAAGAGGAGATGGGCAAGAAAGTTACAGAGTCTGTCTGCTTGGGGGCTTTTCTAGCCTCTGCAGGGATGAGGAGCTCAGGAGCCAAGCTGGAGCGCGGTGGAGCCTCCAGTCCCTCTGAAAGTGCCTCGCCCTGGGTGTGCCTGAGGCGTGTCTACACCCCAGATATGGCCTCAGCCTGCAGAGATGCTCTCGGCCCTCCTCCGTTCCAAAACACCTGCTACAGTGGGACTGTCCTCCAGGCTCAGAGCACCTCCTTGGTGCAAGGCAGCCAGTATGTCCCTTCCCCTGTTTGCAGTGATGGAGAGCTAAGGAGTTGCCATATCTCGGGCTGTGTGTGCCAGGGCCAGTGCGTGTAAATCGCCAGCGTGATTATTAATGGCACCCGCTGGATGACACTCCATGCAGGGAAGTGCGCCCCTGGGGGAACCTAACTGAGGGACGCCTGACTGGAGGCGCTGGTGGCGCTCTCACTTTCCCAGCTGCGGCTGCAGGAGGTGGTCTTCCTGCTCACTCTCCGCCCATCCCTCATCCGGGCAGCACTTTCCCGAGGGTTGGTCACTGTTGCCCTTCACATCACTGTTTCACTTTGCAATTAACCGTCATTCCGTGTAGAGCCTCGTGTGGGTTACAGATGGGGCAACTGAAGTTCACTGAGGTTAAGTGACTCTCTCAAGATCCCAGCTCTGGGCCGGAGCCCAAGGAGAGCCCAGCCTCTCTTTCTCTCTGTGCTTCGTCTTCCAGAAAAAAAAAAAAAAATCCTGTTAGTTTCAGGTGGGGTGTGATTTTTAAACGCTCACCTTTTCCTGCCCTCCTGCCTGCTCCTCGTTAATGGTCTTAACAGGAAGAGTATTTACTCTTCTGGGAGCTTCTGGCTGTTGGTTAGGACCTATGTCGTGTCCAGGAAGACACATCCATGTTGTCCTTGGCCACAGCAAAAAGGAAGCATCTACTCGTTGTATGTTTCTGACTAGGGTTCTCCCCTGACCCCACCTGCTGAATCTCTTTTAAAGAGTATTGAGAGAGGCAGAGTTTCTGTACGGGAAGGAGTTAAATGTAACAATGTGATTGCAAAGCAGCAGGTGTGGGGACTCATCTTGAAGCTCAAAGTATTTGCAGAGAAAGCATTTTATTTTTATTTTTAATTTTTTTAAAGATTCTATTTATTTATTGTATTTGAGAGAGAGAGAGAAAGATCAGAGGCAGGGGCAGGGGGAGGGGCAGAGGGGGAGGGAGAGAATCCCAAGCAGACTCCCCGCTGAGCATGGAGCCTGATGTAGGGCTCGATCTCACCACCCTGCAATCATGACCTGAGCTGAAACCCAGAGTCAGATGTTTAACCGACTAAGCTACCCAAGTGCCCCGGTGTTTTATGTTTACTTAGTGGCTTTATTTGTGACAGCTGAGGGGAGGGTGCTGCTAGAGGTCATGGCAGAGCTAGAGTCAGCCCCCCACCCTCCAACCTAGCCCTTCACACTGTTCACACTGTCCTTGTGAAGCAAGCCGCATATTGAGGCAGGACATGGAGACAAGTCAGAGACTGTGCAGAGACACCAACTTGACCCAACCCATGCCAAGAGTTCGACCTTCAGGGATGCCTGGGTGGCTCAGTCGTTAAGCGTCTGCCTTCGGCTCAGGGCGTGATCCTGGAGTTCTGGGATCGAGCCCCACATCAGGCTCCTCTGCAAGGAGGCTGCTTCTTCCTCTCCCACTCCCCCTGCTTGTGTTCCCTCTCTTGCTGGCTGTCTCCCTCTCTGTCAAATAAATAAATAAAATCTTTAAAAAAAAAAAAAGAGTTCGCTCCTCAAACTGCACTGAGGGTCTGTAGACCGCTCTATGTCGGGCCCTCCTGACATCTGCCAGGCAGTGTCATGGGCAAACAGCTCCTGCAAAAATAGTCTAATGAAGGAAACTCAGCACCTCCATCAGCCCAAGCTTTGGGCGTTACGGGTTTCAGGCCCTGGCATTGCTCGACTGGCTGTCCATTCCCTTTTCAGTGCACTCCCTTTCCTGGTTGAACAGAAATCAATAAAATTGCATTTGAAAGGAGCCCGTCCCTCACAGATCCTGTCCCTGGCAAGCCCCGGGTCTTCATCGGCCTTTGTCCCCTGCTTCTTTGTCTGCACAGGGGAGACATGTGGGCGTCTTTTGCATGGCAAGTAGGGCCCAGGATTGTTTGTTTTCTCTGTGATAGAAGAATGTTCCCTGAGTTCCCCTCTGCAGCACCGAGTGTCCTCCTGAACAGATGAGAACAGGCAGAATATTTCACTTTCATGACTCCAGAACAAGGGACTGGCAGCAGAGCTGCATTTCTTTTATTAGACTTAATTTTGGTGGCAATTGCTCACTCCCAAAGCGACTCGGAGATCTTGGGAGAGGCTAACAGAAGAGGGGGCTCTGTTTTTTCATATACCTCCCTGTGACTTTAGTATCTCTTAGGGCATTCCTGTTTCTTGATGTGAATTTTTTTTTAATCTTCCCCAAATTCCTTGAGCCCCATGGTACACGTTCTAAAGAAACAGGGAAGTGCTGAGGGTGCCAGTTGTACCCTGGTGAGGATTGGAAATGTTGTCCCGGGGCCTGTAGGAATTATGCCTCTTTGACCTTTTGTCCCCCTCACTCCTCTGCATTTATGTGTCAGTCTGTACAGAGAAAAAGCAAAGTTTTCCTAGACATTTAAAATGCTCTCCCACCTCCCGGCTTTGCTCTTGCTCTTGTCCCCTTCTGGAACGTCCTCCCAGCCCCTCATTTGTCCTGACCTTCAGAAATCCACCCGTTATTCAACCTTTCCCTTTTACCATTGTTCTAAGTTAGGCTTCCCTGGAATTTCTACCTCCGAAAGCATTTCTCTGTTAGCTGCTGCTCTGGTGTTGCTATCTGTTTCAGGTATATAACACTACTCTTGCAAGTAAGACACAAACTGTTTGAGGCTAGAAAGGATTATCGACAATGGGTACGTGAATTGCCTTAGCCCTGGTAGGAAAAGTGTCCCGTGGAAGAAAATGTACAAGGAAGCCAGACTCAGAAAATTAAAGCAGAGACGTCTGCTGCATGCGGGCAGGGATTTTGTTGTATTCACTGCTGAAAAAACAAGAAGGCCGAATGAGGCTTGGAGGTTGTCTAGGCCGATCACTTCACTTTATAAATGAGCTACAAAAGCAAACACAAAAGAAACCCAAGCACGTATCTAAACCGGAACCCAGATTAAGCCCCGCTCAGAGCTCTCTCCCCTGGCCCATGCCTCCCCTGCAGCAAGAATTTAGCATCGAAGATGACATTCTGGGAAATAGATGTGTACGGAAGCAGAACTTCTTGGGTCCCTTTCAGAAGACGACTGTGAGCATGAAATTGGGACACTCTTGCACTGGCTCAGCTGGCTTCCCACCTGTGTCCTCTCTTCCAGGTCCTGCAAGTGCTGCCTTTCAAAAGTCTGTCCCTCCCTCTTTGTCTTTTTTTTTTTTTTTTTAAGATTTTATTTATTTATTTGACAGAGAGAGAGAGACAGCCAGTGAGAGAAGGAACACAAGCAGGGGGAGTGGGAGAGGAAGAAGCAGGCTCATAGCAGAAGAGCCTGATGTGGGGCTCGATCCCAGAAGGCCAGGATCACGCCCTGAGCCCAAGGCAGACACTTAACGACTGAGCCACCCAGGCGTCCCCCTCCCTCTTTCTCTTAAGTTTGTAGTGAGCCCACGGGATTATTGAATTGGACTGGACTGAGGTGAGTTGAGCAGCGGAGACAGTGTTGTTAATAGGCAGGAAGGACAACGAACTTGATTCCCAGGTCCTGGTCCCGCTCTTTAAAAAATGAAATAGGGGCGCCTGGGTGGCTTAGTCGGTTAAGCATGGACTCTTGGTTTCAGCTCAGGTCATGATCTCAGGGTCATGACATCAAGCCCCTTATTGGGCTCTGTGCTCAGTGGGGAGTCTGCTTGAGATTCTCTCTCTCCCCCTCCTTCTGCCTCTCCCCCACTCTCTCTCTCTCAAATAAATAAATAAATCAAAAAAAAATTAAAAATGAAACAATAATAAAGGATAGGGCTTACTGAGTGCCCATGACACGGCAGGGCCCTAGCCTTTTATACATATCCTCTCATTTATTACTCACAATGATCCTATGAGGCAGGTGCTCTTATTACACTGATTTTATAAATGAGGAGACTGAGGCACAGAGAGAGAAATTAAACAGCCCACAGAGGAGGAAGGGAAACACCAAGATGGAGATGGGGAAATTGTAAGGATTCTATGATTCTTCTGTTATCATAAGGATCTGTGGGTCTTATACAGAAAAACCCATACTCCCCCACCATAGTTGGAAAATTCACATTAGTTTAAATCGAAGGTTGAAAATCATATCCCATTGGCCAGATGTTTGGTTTGGCTACACAGTGTTAAAAAGGAAAAAAAAAAAAAGAATTTGTGAACAACATTTAAAATTGGGAGATGGTTTATAGAATGATTGATTTTTGGCTTTCCTTGCAAAACTGGTAGAAATCTGGACTTGTGTTCTGGTGCTGTGAGAAGTCACCGGAGCTGCAGAGCCCAGGTCCTTCGGGCAGGTTCTCCAGTTCCCCATAACGCCCTCCCCTTCCCAACTCCCCCCCAGCACAGAGGGGAAGAGGTTCAGAATATGCCCCTTGAACACAAGGAGTATTTAAACTGAATGCAACTGAGAAAAAGCAGACACGGGCTGAGGGTTCTGCTCTCCCGCAGCTGCCTAAAAGCAGAGCACAAATTCCCCGTGCAAAGGTGTCCCCCTGCACCCTTCCCACAGCAGGCGAGGGCCAGAGACTAGCCTGCACCAGGAAAGAGTCAACACAAGCCTACTTTACTAACGAACCCTTATCTTCCATTACCTTCCCCCATATATTTACCTCCCCACAGTGCGCCACCCCTAGACGCCTAAAACCCTTTTCTTTTGTCTTATCACTTCTCTACGAAATTATTGGTGTTCTTTAAGATGCTGTAGAAACCCCCAGTTCGAACTACCCCCGTGAGCTACTCCTCACCGAATCCTCCCACGGGCATGTGTCCTGGGTGTGTTAATAAACTCTCGTTGGTTTTTCTCTTGTTAGTCTGTCTTTTGTCAGTTTAGTTCACAGGGCCCCAGTCAAGAACATGAAGGAGTACAAGGAAAAAGATGTTCCTTCCCTTTGGAGGCCACACTTGGTGTCATGATCCTGGGTCTGCTTCCCTCTGTTATATTGCCTGCCCAGTGCCCAGAATCATTTCAGTTTGAGATACCTACAGTGTGTACCTACAGTGAGTTCTAGTATCTTCTCTGCTACTCAAGGACTGATTCTACATGAGAAAAAGGACTTTAAAAGTCTCCTGAAAATCAATGATCTCTGTAAATTGGAAGGATGAATTATTGTCAAAATAACAAACCTCATTTTCCAGTGTGGGAAAAACTGCTGGAATAATTTCTCTAGAAAGAAACAATTTCGTTATATGGAAAAATCGGCCTCTGTGCAGCAAGCCGGGAATGGCAGCTTCGAACATGTGAACCTTGCCAAACCAATTTTCCCCTTTCAGATTTAACACTGCTCCATTTATCTCAGTGGGGACTAAAGACCAGCTAAATTTGAAGTCATAAAGCTCAGGCTTTTTGAAGGATTTTGGTCAAAACAGCTCTTTTGTAAGCAGGCAAAGTGTGCTTGCTTAATGTTCTTCCTTCTCAGAGGAGACTAAAGAGAAATTTCTAAAATTTTCCCCAAACATTTTACCTCTGAGCGGATTATAAAGGTGGAGAATTTCAGTTGGAAAAGGGAAGCACATTTCAGAATGTTATCAGCTCTCAGAAAGAGGAGATTATAACGGAATCAGGGTTTCTCCCCCTCCTGTAACTAGAGTGAATGCTTCTGTGATCACTATAATAATGATGTTTTGCATTTCTCTTGTGCCATTTATTCTTCTGAGGAGCTCAAAAAGCTTTACAAACATTATCTCATTAAATCCTCTCAACCTCCCTGTGAGGCAGGTAATGACAAGAGAGATTATCCCTGAGGTACAAGGTTCCCTTGGGCGGGGCAGGGATGAGCCGGGCAGCCCCTAATCCCGGGCTGAGTCCCCACCAGGCTGGAAATGGAGCTCTGGTCCCTGGAATGCTGGATGGAGCTTCATGTGACGAACAGTGTCTCCTAGAGGATGTCAGCAGCGACTTTGTTCCCCACGTGTCCTTGCATGGCTTCCAGAGGCTCTTGCAAAGGGAAGCCATGTCTGGGTGCTCCCATCTGGAACCTGTTTGGGGTACTGAGGACAGAGGAGGCATTCAGTGAGTACGACTGAATGCGTGAATTCTACTTCAGTCTCCAGACGACCAGCTGCGCTAGGCTGTGCTAACGTTTCAATTATACCCAAGAGCTGAATTTTCAGAGGCTCTCCTTTACTTTGGAGACACTGGAGCTCATTTTCAAATGTGATGCTGGAATATTTGTACCTGGTGCTGGTTTTGGTGGGGGCAGAGGCCTGTTTGTTTGGGACACGGAGGTCAAAATCTTGCTGCGGGGTGTGCTGGGAGTGTCTATAGGGGAAAGGGGGCAACTAATTAGACCAGTTATGTAAACTAGCTGTGATACACTGACCTCCAGAGCAACTGGCCTGACCCCAAAGGAAAGTAGATGGGAGTGGGGGGGTGGTGATGAATTTTGATAAGAATGGCAACTACTGACTTCTGCAGTCCTATTACTCCTCCAGGCTCAGAAATCTCATTTCTATTCTGAGCGTCCTCCCAAAAGAACAGATAGGGGGGTCAGTAAGAATTGAACCAACCGTTGGGTTGGCTAGGGTCTCTACACCCAACTTTTCAAGGAGTTCCCAAGAAAACAGATCATCTTTGGTCATCGCTTCCGGACCTCATGTTTACCATCGTCCAGTAAGACTTTCAGGCCTATTACACACGGGCACAGTGTATGTAAAGGCAGCATACAGCATCCTTGCTTGGGGTGAATACCACGCACGTGCAAACAATAGTAACGGTTTCTGGAGGCCAAATGTAGAAAGGTCTCTCAGAAAGTAACACCGTGCAAATGCAAGGTGTTTTCTTGCTGGTGATTTCCCTGTGGACCTCATTTCATGCAATTCCTTACCTCAGTTCAATTAAACTACTATTTATAGAGCATCCATCAGAACTAAAAGCCAAACAAGGTTATGTGACTTGGTCAAGATCACTTCATTAGCTACATCACTGAAAAAATAAAAACAAATCAACTCACTAGAATTACTGTTGCTATATTTCATGGGACACAAATAAAGGTTATATTAAGCACTGCATGAATTCATGCTAATGAAATACAGTTATGGTTTTTAGTAAGCCTTGAAGGCCTTGGGCATGAGCATAGAGCATATGCTTACCAAACGTTCAGACACAATATAGATGGCAGGCAGATATGAGCCAGGGCATGGCGACTGAGAGAAATGAAATTTTAAAAGGTTATGAGGGTCTAAAATGAGAGGTCTAAATTTTGGGGGGTCTAATGGGGTCTAAAATTTGGTTATGAGGCCAAAATGAATAGAGATCCATTTTTTAAGAAGCATGGACTCTGCATTTAGTTTCCAAGTCTGTCATACAAGGACAGAATATGGGTTCCCATATGACTTTAGTCCCAAGATTTTAGTAAGGTGTTGTCCATGCAGGTATTATTCACCCTAAGGGAAGACAAACAGCCAAGTTCTGAGTAAGACCCGTTAAGCCAGGCAACCAACCACTCAGTGGCATATGTGAATCACTTTGTCATTCTGGGCAAAACTTCGCATTTTCTAGAATGTTCTGAGGAACTGTAAACTCCAGGTGGGCAGACACCCAGCTCGGTAAGTGTTGAACAGAGAGGAGATGTGCCCGGAAACCTGAGGCACTCTGTCTCCAACCTTACAGGAGCTAAAGGACTTCCCCAAGGTCACACATCTAGTAACTGGATAGTGCTCTCCAACTCTACCCAGTAGCCTTTCCTTTACCCAGAGGGAACCCCGAAGGGCGGGCTGCAGCCCCAGGAGTGATGTGAGGCTCGTCTGAGGGGGCGCGGAGCAGGAGGGAGGAGAAGCCTGTCCTGGCCGCGGTGGGGGGCTGGCTCAGAGGCTCCAGTAGAGTCTTTCCAAACTGCACCAGCTCCAGTCGGGGCCTGGGTCATTGCTCCTCCTGTTCGGGTGCTCTGAGCTTTGCCTGGCGGAGACGTCACAACAGCACCCCTGGGGCCGACCGCACAGTGACCCGCCCAGGCAAACATGCCCCTTTTGCTTTCACCTCAGGTATAGAGGGCTCCGAGGAGCTGTTGGTGTTGCCATGGCAACGGAAGCAGGCCATTAGAGCTTTACGGGAAGACGTGAGGACTTGGGGGTCTGTAGCTCCCGCGTGCGGCTGAGCGGCTGAGCGGCGCGTGCGGGATTAATGGGGTCTCAGCCAGCGCGTGGCAGTGCACCTGCCATGCATGGGTGGTACTGGGCCCGGCCCACCCTTGTGCGGGCGGGAGTACGTGCCGCTCCACCTACCCTTCCTCCTCCTCGTCCTCCTCGTCCTCCTCCTCCTCTTGTTCCAGGGGCCGGGTGCGACCCAGGTGGGGAAGTGGGGTCTGGAAACAGCCCAGCCTTCTAAGTCCCGATGGGCGGGTTCTCTGCCACCTGGTGCCGTTCTCACAATGATTGTCCTACTTGAAACCAGAAAACGCACTTCCCAGATAGCAAGGGAGGTTTGGATTCATGGCAAGAGGCTGGTACCATTCAGGAAGGAGGCAACCCCTTAGCCTGGATAGGATGGCCCAGGCTCGGGCACTGGGGCTGCTTCGCCAGGAGGGTGGAGAGCTGGGCCACGTGATACAGAATTCCTTGTAGGACTTGCCTTGGACTACGCACCTACCTATCTTGGCATCCTTTATGTTTCAGCATTTTACAGAGGTATCCTAGCGCTCAATAGCACAGACTCTGGAGCTGGGCTCCGGTGGTGATCCCAGCCCTACCACTTATTTGCTGTGACCTTGAGCTGGTGACTTACCTTTTCTGTGTGTCAAAGAACTCCTGCATCTGTACAATGGGGATAATAATACCGACTACCTTCTAGAGATGTTGTGACAATTACATAAATTAATGCATGTGGTATTTAAAATAATGATTGGCATATATAGTAAGCATTAAATGTTAGCTATTACCAGTGGAATCATTAGTACTATTAATAGCAATCCGGACTTGCCTAATGAGATGCTTTATAAAATAAAGGGGTTAGAAAAAAAATGGTCTTCCTCTGTATGTGGGATAGTTCTGTAAATACAGTCTCGTATGTGGTCCTTGGCTACCAGCATCTACTTGATTTAAAGGTGATTTGGCTTAGCAGAAAGTAAGGCTTCTACTTGTGCCCATACGTGGGCTGTCTTCCCAAATGCTTATCTTACTGGACTGGATGACTCCACAGCTGTAGTCCTCCCCGGCTTGCCCATAAAGACAGGGCTGCCCTATAGGATTGAGCTGGTTGTGACCTGCCCAAGAGCGGCCACCTGACCGGTGAGTAGGAGTTGAAATTCAGTTCATGCTCCACTCTCTAAGGCATGCCCCCCAGCTGGGGCTGATCTGCCTAGAGAAAGGAGTGTCTTTTCTTAATTTTTACAGAAGCCTTCCGAATCTTTGAGAAAGTCACAGGAAATGCTAACCTGGACCAAAAATGGTCGGGGGGCGGGTGTCAGGAGACAAGACATTTCACTCAGATGTAAGTACTGGATCAAAAACTTATGTAACAAAGGGGATTCTGAGTCTGTGCCCTGGGGTCTTGCTTGAAACAATTTCTTGCATTTTCTTAATCTGCCATTTTGTTGTCCTCTTTCTGCTACCTTATGCAGCACTCGTTTACATTAATTTTGCTGATCAGATCAAATCACTTGGCCTATATTAGAAATGACATGCAGTCTCTCCATATTTACCCATATTTATATGTGTGCGGAAATATGTCTACAGATACGAAACATGAACATGCAGAAGTGCCTTTATCTCCTTTACCTTCAGTTTGTGTTTAGCTGACTTTGATAGTCCAGAGGAGTCTGGTAAAAAGCAGCCCTTTCTGAATTCGCTCTGCAGAGAGCTGAGCTTTGGCAAGGTCATGCAGCCGACCTTGAGTCGCTGAAGACACCGAGGCCCTTGCATTTGTCTCGTAGAGTTGGCCGGGGCTGACCACTATTTGCTTTCAGCTGGATGCATGTTTATGTGCTGCGGGTGGGGGGAGTGTGTCACCAGCGGGGGTCCAGGCACTCTGGGGAGATGCCACATGGCAGAGGGGAAAGATAAGAGGACCAGAAGTCAAGAGGCTTAGATTCCAGTTTGGATGTGGACTATTAAAAGCTGTGAAACCTCAGTAAACATCCAGCCGCTCAAACTTGAGTTTCTTGGTCTGAAAATGGGGGTAGTAATATTCCTGAGCGTTCATGGGGATCCAGTTTTAGACGGCATGTGAAAATCATGAAGCACTACAGACAATGAGCAGATTCAGCTGAGAGTCACCACAGACCTGTTGCGTGCCCCGTAGTGAGCTAAGCAATACACAAGGAAATTTTCCTGCCATCACCTCGCTTGTGAGCTGTAAAATGAGGAGGTTGTCGCACATTGTCTCAATAGCCCCTTTCAGCTTTAGGGCTGTTTCTTACTCTACTCCTATAAAATGGAATGATGATAGGATTTTAGAGCTGGGAGGGGCAATGGGGAAGAAAGAACAAATATACATCCAAAACACGTAAAACTAGTTTGAAAGGAGCCAGGTTCGAGAAGAGCACAACCCAGAGTGAAGCTGTTTGGGGAGGAGACACTCGGCCTCCCTGCTGGCCTTCCTGGGACACCCTTTGCAGAAAGCACGGAGGTCTGAGGACCTCTGGGCAGACACAGTGAACAGAAGAGGGAGGAGGTCAAGCAGACTTTCCTCCAATTGCTTTTGAAAGTTTATGAATCTGCTTTTAATTAATAACCTAATTATTTGCTCTCCAGGCTCTTGCCAATGTGTATATATATATACACACACACATATATCCTTAAACTAACTGCTGCCTAATTCTAATCAAAGGATCAGAGGCAAAAAGGAGTGTAATTGTTGGAAGGTCATGCAATCTAGTCCATCCTCCCCGTGTCACTGGTCCTGGCACTGCGTCAAGGCTTTTTAAAACCCAGATTTCCTGGGAGCACCTGGGTGGCCCAATCGGTTAAGCCTCCGACGTCTCTTGGTTTCATCCCAGGGTCGTGATCTCAGGGTCATGAGATGGAGCCTCACCTCAGGCTCCAGGCTCAGTGTGGAGTCTGCTTAAGACTCTCGCTCCCTCTCCCTCTGCCCCTCCCCCTTTTCCTCCCCCCCCCAACTCTCTCTCTCAAATAAATAAATCTTTAAAAAAAAAACCCAAACTCTAGTTTCCCTGGCCCCACCCCCAGTTTCTGGTTCAGTTTCTGATTCTGGGTGGAGCTCAACAATTTGCATTTCTAATAAGTTCCCAGGTGTGGCTGATGATGTAGGTTCAGAGCTACTCTGAGAACGACTCGTCTCAAGAACGTGAAGTTGACCCGGTCTAGCCCAAAGCAGAGCGATACGTACTCGCAGCACATTGTTTTGATTTCTGACCTGTAGGGTATCTATTACTGACCCTTCCTAGGGTATCCCTGCTGACCCCACGTCCTCCTGTTGCAAGGAGGAATAATACAAGAAGCAGTCTGAAGAAATTGCTGGCATCTTCACGCTTGTGAAGATGTGGGGGATGACAGCTGCTACATCTCCCAGTGCTCTTTTATCAGGATCCAAGAAAGACATCTCGTTAGTTCTCAGAAGAAAAAAAAAAAAAAACCAGTTGTGTTTTTGTTTTGTTTTCTGTTTTTTGTTTTTTTTTTTTCAGAATGATTAGGATGCTTTTCCCTCCCAGGTCACACGACGTCATTTGGCCACTAGAAAACTCTGGGACTAACACACAGCCTATTTCTAATAAAGAGAACCTTATGGCACATATGTTAGGCCACTAATCTTCCCTGTCCTATATTTTCATTCAACCTCTTCTTCCTTTTTCTGTTTTTTCTTTTGTCAGCTTTCTCAAAGCCTTCCTGGAATGAGGGAAGAATAGATGAATACATAAATAATGAAATAAAGAAATGGTGAAAATTATGTGCGTGAGTCCTCTGAGGACAAGAAATAGCATGGCAATAGAAGTTGGTGTCGGTATGGGGCGCCTGGGTGGCACAGCGGTTAAGCGTCTGCCTTCGGCTCAAGGCGTGTTTCCGGCATTATGGGATCGAGCCCCACATCAGGCTCCTCCGCTGGGAGCCTGCTTCTTCCTCTCCCACTCCCCCTGCTTGTGTTCCCTCTCTCGCTGGCTGTCTCTATCTCTGTCGAATAAATAAATAAAATCTTAAAAAAAAAAAAAAGAAGGTGGTGTCGGTAAACGGTGTTGTCTGTCTGTTTTAGTGCGGTAGGTAACAAAAGTGATTTACCCAGGATCCACCAGCTATATGCTGGAGACCTGGCACTAGAGTATAAATCTTCTTGCTCCACTGACAGAGACCTTTTTTCTAGTCTTTCCTGCTTCCTGTACATAAAGCATCGAGATAACCGGGCTCCTGCCTTGGTGTTTGGTGTCAAGTTACCTAACCTGAGAAATCAATAAAATGAGTTTGCCTCAAGCCCAGACACTCCTGCTCCACAAGGAAATAGGAAGGGGTCAGTACAAATTTATAAAAACTTGAAAAGATGGCCTAATCATTAATAAAGGAATTTTTTTTAGTTGGGAGATAGTCGCTAATTTCTCCCACTTCTCGGCAGTCACGTAGCAATTAATAAATTGACACCAGTCAAGGCGAGAAGGGTTAGAATTCTACAGAATTCTAAAATGATGCTTCAAAGGATTCAAACAAAAAAATCCCAGGGTGACAACAAAGCATGATTCTAATGGTTACGTAACAGCCACTGTTCGCAGAGCCCACAACCCAGCGGTTAAATCAGGGGGCGGGAGTGGCTTGGCAGTCTGTGTGGATCACTGCGGACTTAGCAACTGGGGGTGGCGAGGTGTAGGCCACCCTCAAAACAGCCCGCACCTGTTCGCTCCTTCCAGGAGGCCCAGAAAGGGCAGGTAAACCCTTCCCCTGGCCTTCCAGCACACTCTGTGCCCTGCACTTACCACACTGCTCTGCAAAGTTACCTACTCCAGTGTCCATGTGGCTGAACTGCACACTCTGTCATGGGACAGCCAGAGAAGATTCCAGCAGGGTCAGCACAGAGGACCAAGCCCCTTTTTATTTTCATTATTTTATTTTCGAGTGAATAGATTAAAGGAGCACTGAAAAGCTTTTAACCTTGCTGAGTGGTTTGGGAGTGGTACACCGGGCTGATTCTCTCTTGTGCCCACCATGAGGACCTATCGGACCCTGATCAAGCTTGACCATCTTGGTTAAGGAAGCCAAACTGGTGGAGGTTGCGGGGGAGGGTTGGATTAGGATGGTGCAGCCCTCCCCCTTCCCGCTGCCCCTCTCCTAAAGAATTCTTCAAACTGCATCCAGAGGAGGCGATGGGCAGGGGCGGGCCAGCCCGCCAACCAGCTGCGTTAATCATTGGCCATCCCTTCAGCCCAGCGAGATGGATGGCCCTTCAGCAGGCCAGTGTTCAGGTGCGCGGCTACTAATAAGCTTAATTCAGCACTTCTTGATCTTCACAAGAGCCCCCTATCCCAGCACCTGACTAGCCCTGTGAGGGAACAGGTACATCAAGGCCTGGCATGGGGTTCCCAGGAGCTCTGGGTCAGAGAATTGGGCTGGCCTCAGAATTCCTTTTGCAGTTGGGAAGTCTCAGGCTGGGAAAGGTCACCCAAGATCACAGGAGGAAGGCAGGGCGTAGTGAAAAAAAACACTCTTCCCTGCCGATGCTATCTGGATACCCAGAGAGGAGAGGGAGTTAGAGACAGACCGGCTGACTCCACTGTGCTCCAGTTTTTCGAGAAACGGTTTATGCCATGCTCTCCCCTCCTCTCCCTTTACATTCCATTTGCCCTTTGAGAACCAGTCCGTCTTGTGTACAACTTATGGAGTGACTCCATTTTTGGTGGGGCTTTCAAAGGCTGTTCCTATGCATCCCCATTTATGTGCCACAGCTCCCTGAGTCCCTGGTGCCCTCATTCTGTCGCACTCTGCCGTGACGCCAACCATGGGGACACGACCGCCTATGACCCAAATCATACCTATAAGCGCCTGGGGGAGGAGTGGTCAGAGATGCACAAAATGTGGCTTTTGCCCCCAAGGAGTTTACAGCCTATAGTGGAGGAGAAACCATACACAAATGAAACACCCAGAGAGAAGAGCTTGACAAGGTGTAATTAATGGGTTAGCTTGGATTTTGTCTTTTTTCTTTCTCCAGTGTACCAAATGGAGGAAGTGTAGGCAAAGAGTGGAATGACAAAATGGCGGGCAGCACAGGGAGGGAGGACAATAGCTCATCCTCAGATTGGGCAGTCAGACCTCACATCATAAAGAATTATCTATAAATAAATAGTAAATCCAACAAAAAGCCATGGACTTTAGAGTCAGATAGACCTTACTCTGAATCCCGGATCTTCCATTTATTAGCTGTCTGGCCCAAAGCAAGTTGTTTAACCTCTCTGAATTTCAATTTGCTTATCTGCAAAATGACCATGATAAAATCTGTCTCATTGTTGAGAGATTAATATGAGTCAAGGAGGCAAGTGTCTAGCACTGTGCCTTGGTCAACATTGGCCCTTAAAAAATGCCAGGTCGTTCATTTTTGTTCTTAGTCATTCAACAAATATATAATGAGGATCTGCTATGTCCTGGATATTATGCTAGGCCTGGCATACATCAAGGGTGAACGAAAAAGACAGAGTCCTTGTCACCAGGAACATGGCATTTGTGCCCGGGGAAACAGATAAGCAAATGGACAATTACAGTTCAGTCTGTTAAATGCAAGGATGAAGGAAGCACAAGATTGTACCATGGCAGAACAGACAAGACGTCTTAACATTTCCTTTCCCATCCCCTTAGCCACTTGCATTATTTTTTTCTCCTTCCTTCTTTTAAGATTATCTGGCCAATTGATTTTTTTCCCCTTTTGCTGATAAATCTTTAGTGCTCTAAGGGATTGCTGGTCACTTCGTCTGCCCAACCAGCAAGCATGACGGTTTTCTCATCTTTCAGAGCTTCTTTCCTCCTGCCTGGTTGTCCTCACAATTCTTCAAAAGCAGGCTTAACCCCTGATTGTTCTCTGCTCTTTGGCCCGGCTATCTATCAGGGGAGTTGGCAGGAGAGATTTGGTGTTGGGAAGGGTTAGCTGAAGTCCTGGGTCGAAGAAACCCTGATACGGAGCCGAGGGGAAGAAGAGCACATTGTGTGCTCTTCGCTGCACCCACCCATTCGTTCCTAAACAGACAATCATTTATTCGATGTGGGCTGAGATTTATTTCGTGACTTACGGGACTGGAGATTTGGGGGCAATAAAAATTTGTCAGACTATTCAGACCTGTCATCTTCTGAGTGCCTTCTTCAGGCGCCAAGGTCTCCTTAACTACCCAGATAAGTCTTCCAGATGACTGCTGGGTCCGCTGTCAAGGGGATCAGTCTGTTTTCTAATGGGCTGCTCTGTGGACCAGCAGGGCCCACAAGGATGAATGCTGGGCTTGAAAGAAGCCTGACTCTGGCAGAGAGTGATATACCTGCAATAAAAAATATGACCTACTGTGTTGATAAGTGCTTCTCCGAGCTCTAAGGGCCGTGATCATTCCAAGGAAGTGAGATGGTGAGATGTAGTTGAGAGAGTCCTGGACTTGAATTGAGGAATCCAAAATTATAATTCTGTCACAAATTGGTTTACATAACTCTGGGCAAATGCATCAACCAATCTGTGCCTCAGTTTCCTCATCTGTAAACTGAGGAGGGACTCTTAGGTTCCCTAGGAATGGCTACAAGCTGACAGAATTTCTGAACATGACTTACAGATGTATTGCAAACCCTAGTTCACAGGGGCACTGTTGAGGCTCTGCCCAGGCTTCCTCCCTCCCTCAGCTTCCATGAGCCTCTATTTCTCCACGCTTGGTTCCCTTCTGAGGACAGCCCACGGACCATGAGGGCTGCCTGGGAGTTTACCTTCCACCACCTCATCTCTCCCCAAACCCTAGCCAATGCCTGATGCATGCAGGAATGTGAAAGCAACATTGTTTCAAGTCTGAACAAACTCTCGAGATGCCTGCCTTCCAGAGCTCTCCTGAAGAATGAGGATGAGACTGGGACTTTGCCCGAAATATCAGCTTGCTTGACTTCCTCCCCCTCCCTGTCCTGCTTCCCTCTCTCTCATACCCTTAGATTCTCCTGGGCCACTTACACATGAATCCTTGTCCTGGGGTCTGCCTCTGGGGATCCCAATTTATGACACCTTTCAAATCTGAATAGTATAGAATTCATTCTATTAATAAAATAACCGCCTATCACTTTTCTTCCTGTTCCTCCCTTTCTATAGCTCTAGTATTTCTGTCCTCTACGTAAACTTTCCTTTGGCCTGTGGTGGAGAATTGTTGCGACTGGGTGGCCTTGGGATTGTAGGCGAAATGTCAAACTTGCGAGTGGCTTGAGAGAGACATTTCAGGCAAGATGGAGGCTATCTCCTTAAATTCCTAAAAGCCCAGAAAGACTAGGTGTTTGCTAAGCATTTATGCAACCCAATAGTCAACATTCAAATTTGTGACTACAACATACCTGGAAGTCTAATGGGATGGGTACTTCTTGGAAAGAGGTAAGTTGGAAACATTCTTCCTAATTCTGAGCAACTATAGAACTTACTGGTCCTCTAAGGCACCACCGCTTTTCTAACCTATATTGTACTTGTGGATACATCTTATCTGTCCCCAAAGCACAATGTTTTACAGCATCAGAACTCAATAAACATTGAAAGAATTAAAATGGATGGGAAGAGCAGAATAATGGAGTGGAAGGGTCATCAGTAGTGGAGTTAAGCACACGGGGTCAAATCGAGCTCTGGGCAGGCTGGTGTAAGTTATGTTAGTCCTTCCCCACTCCCATTTCCTCAACTATAAAATGGAGATGATACTAAGTACTTCCTGAGGTTTTCCTAGGGCATGGAAGCTATTATTCCGAGAGGATTTATGGAAGTTTCAAACACACTGCAGCCAACGAAGTAATACTAGCCCCTGCTGAGCCGTCGGTTCTACAGTCAGAGGAAGGACAGCAGAGGCTCTCAGGCCTGGAGCCACTGTGCCTTGCTAGGAGACGCCAAGGACCTTTGCTGTCTGCACATGCTTTCCTTCGAGTACAGCTCACCCTGGGAGCACCAGGGGGTTTGGAGGCCTTTGTTGTTTCTGTTTTCAAGAAATCTTCTGACATCTTATGATTCTCTAACAAGTGGATCGAATCAGGAAACTTTCTGATAGTACACGTTGCTATGGAAATGTAATATACAATAAAGGTAGCACTGGAAATCAACGGGGAGAAGACAGATTATTTATAAGATGGTGTCGATTTCGTGGACTTACGTTACTTAACTATTTGCCGCAGATATCTTTCTGGAGAAAAGCAACTCAATTCCTTTAAGTGAGCACTACACAAAGTAGAACATGCATATTAAAGGGCTAAATGCAATGCTTAGTAAAAGCAATCACTTTGAGAATCACTTTGTGGTCTTGGGGTAGAGGAAGAACTTCCTAAGCAGAATTGCAAAAACATAAGGCATAAGGGGAAAAAAAAAGTTGAATTTGATTGAAAAAAAAGGATTTATGAACAATGGGGATGAAATTGACAGATGATATTGGGAGGAGATACTGCAATGTCTGAAAATTACAAGGACTGATATATAGAATGTATAAGAGGTTCCTGTAAATCAACAGCAAAAAGCAGGAAATCTAACAGAAAAATGGGCAGAGGATAAGAATAGGAAACAAAAAGTCTGAACTCCAGAGCATAATAAGGAAAAGAGGAGCTGTTCCAGCACATTAGTAATCAGAAGTGTGCAAAGTAAAATAATGAGACACCACTTTAAACTGGGGGAGGGACAAAAATTCTGCAGTTAGATGACACCAGGTGTTGGCATGGATGTGGCTGTAGAAACCCTCAAGCTTTGCAGGTGGGAGTGTGCAGCCATTCTAGAGAGCAATCTGGTAGTCCTCAGTCAAATGGGGCCAATCTGCTGGGGACATACATTCCAAAGAACTCTCCTGGAGGTCCACAAAGAGGCGTATGTAGACCCCTCCTCACAGCCCTGTTTGCCAGGCAGTGTGGTGAGGATTCTCTGAGTGTCGATCCTGGGGAATGGATAAGCCACACATAGTCCTTGCACATCGTGGAGCACTTGGCAGCAGGAGGGTGCCATAGACTAAATGTGCATATAGTAACACAGATGGAGCCTTCTAGCACAGTGTGAAGTAGAGGAAGAAAAACTTGATTGAAATTTATTACTCAATTCAACTTATGTTAAATATAAAACATGGATTGATAATACACATAGTTTGCAAGAATGCACACATGCATCAAACACATTGGAATCATTGCCTATGGAGGTAAGAGAATAGAAGAGGGGAATGAGGGTAAAAGGCAATAAATCAATAAAAAGAAGGAAAAAAAATACACACTGCAAATAGGGTCTGTGTTTCCTGTCTTTTTACAACAGCTGTTGAGGTTGAGGTGATCTGGGGGTAGACCCTTCAACAGTCTTTGGCTGGAGGGACTGGAGGGATTTAGAAATTGGAGCTGGACTTAGTGGTGGGGTCATCTAAGGTGTCATGCATAGGCGTACCTTGCAGATGTCCCCACACTCTTGGGACATGGCTTTTACTTGGCAGGCACAGAGACAATTTCTGTCATTGGCCAGGTGACCCTGGGTGGACTTGTGTTAACTGAGATGCAGGTGAGACAGAGGTTAAGGTCAAGGTCAGCTGATTAAGTTACAATGAGGAGCCACGGTTACACAAGCAGAGCGCTAAATGCTCCATGATTCGCGCAGTTGTCTCCCTGTACTGCAGGAGGGGCCAAATCATCATCACAAGTTTTCTTTGATGGGGACAGAGATAAAGCCAAAGGCATTTAAATGATCTTATAAAAAGTCACTCAGTGGACAGAGCTTAAGGGATTGTCACGTGACAGGGATAGTTTTGCTAATGAGAATATAATACCGGGGTCAAATCCATGTTGAAATGTGGATACATATAGAACACCTAATCCAGGGCACTCAAGTAGAAGAAAGACAGGCTGAAGATTAGGACCCAAACACTTTTGATCATAAGCAGAAGCTTGATTCCAGACAAATAACAGAACCGACCGCTTTAGGAAAAACATTGCTGATGGAGATAAATGTAAAGAAGGCTTCTTAACACCTGCGATGCTGAGTTTACCTGAGCCCTGAGATCCTGGAAAACAGCGAAGGTAAGAAACGCCCCCCCTTTTCTGTGTTGGGAAAGATCCACCCTTCTCCAGATGACTGAAGTAAGACTCACAGATGCCCCCCTTGTTTGCCTATGTCAGGGCTAGACACACATCATCTACATTCCTCATAAATGAGTAGCTGAACCGCTTCTCCCCACCGATCAACCGGCACAGAACACTTGTTCACAAACTTGGGTTAAGCTTCTCTCCCTCCCCCATATCCCTGATCTCTGGTCAGCATTTAACTCTGTGAAGCCCCTCCTGAGAACGAGCTGTCCTCAGGGTCATCCCCCACTCTCCCATCCTGTCCTGCCACCCTCCAGCCCACGTCCCCAGCCCTGGGTCTCTGCAGTCTGGTCTGCTCCTCCCGGTACAAGAACACCCTTTGCCTCCACGGGATGCTTGCAGATCCATGTGACGGAGGTGTCCCTAGTCCAAGAGCTCCTTTCTCTGTCCTTGAAATAATCCTTTCTAGTAGTGTCTCCTCACCAAGTTGGGATTTTTAAAATTTGGCACACCTCAGAGACCCTCCCTTCTAGCTTCTCTGAGTGTCCTGGAGGAGACGCTCCCATCTGGACTCCTGAGAAAGGCAGGAAAGAAGAGAGGGAGGTAGGGCAGGATTCTTGGTTGCTAACTATACATGCTGGGTGCCTCACTGGTGTTTTCCCTTCCTGTGGGGATTATTACATCACTTCATCGCCGAGGCTGCTCCATGCGTCCTGTTGGCCTGGAAACCCAGATGCTCTCACCCAGCTTCTACTTTAAAGGTCACCCTTTGATGTTTCTGTTGAAATCCCCTCCTCCTTGCCCTTTGCTTGGTTCCTCACTGATGCATTTATTTATGTAAACTTAGAAAGTTGCAGAGCGACTTAACCTGGCCCACCATCTGGGAAGAAAACGGCACTGCTTTTGATCCCCCGAGGCTTGTGGTCACCTGGGGATCGTTCTTCATTCTGTCATGTCAGTGTGGAGTGATGTCCACCCAAGCCCCTAGTCTCAGGTGTATTTTTGGCTCTTCAAGCATCTATCCTGGTCTCCATTCCTTTCCCTCTTCTCTTGACCTCCTTTCTCCTCTAGCTGACACATTAACAAATGAATTAATTGGCTCACTACAGAAGCATATTTAGAACACTGCCTGTGTTTTGAGGGTTGTTCGAGGCACTGGAAACACGTAGACGCACAGTTCCTGCCTCTGAGTAGCTCGCAGACAACAGTGGAGACAGACATACCAAGTAATACAGCACAACACGATTAATCCTGTAATAGAAATACGAGGGAAATAATAGTGCTGTAGATTGAGTTTAAATCATCGTGTGCGGGGGGGACGGCGACAAAGAGCAGACAAGCAGCAATTGAAAATGTTTCATGTTTTATATCTAATACCCAACCTTCCTCGGGGCCCAGAGATAATTCCTTCCTTAGAGGTCACGGACTAGATAATACAGTTCGTCATCTGCTAGGCACCAGCTGCATGTCCCTCCTAGGGACAAAATCTCGATTTTGGAGAAGCAGCCTCCAGGTTGGGTTTTGGGGGTAAGGGGAGGCAGGGGGAGCTCTAGCCTGGATTTCCTTACCACCCACCCTTGTCTTTGCTCAGTCTCTGAGAGATACGGGTTGGTGCAACTCACCTTTGGGCCCCACCCCACCTCACCCCACCCTTTGGTTTCTCCTACCCTGCCTTGGACTAAAGGATGCTCCAGAATCCTTAGGTGGTCCTAAGGCTCTAAATGACCCTGTAGTTTTGCTCAGGAGATCTGAGTCTCTTTCTTACTGGGTTCCCTGTCTTTGCATATCTGGTGATGTTTTAGGAACTCCACTCCATTACAGAGGAAATTCGGGTTGTGGGCAATGGTCTTCTCTTTCAAAAATGCCCTGCAGGGACAGGCACCCGTCAATGGGTCAGGACTCTGCTCTTTTATTCGAAGGCAGGACGCAGAGACAGTGCCGAACACCAGGATTCTTCATCCCCCTGAGCACTTCATTGCTGGCATTGATAGATTTTTTCTTTCAATTAGGAAAAAAAAAAGCCCACCTTTCTTAACATACAAAATAATGCAGCTGTTTTACAAATGAATTAAGGACCTTCTAACCTTGACAAATGTACCCTTAATCTTTCAGTGATGTCTTTAAAATCCCAAACCACTTACGAGATGAGACAAAGGCTGAGAAAGAGAGAATAGATAGTGTGGGGAAAATAAACCCTTCTTAGTTCCCTAAGACATGTTGTTTTTCTTTAAATTATTTTTTCCATTAATGAGCTTCATTCTAATTATTTGCTCAACAAATATACAAATGTTTCTTACGTGCCTGGCACCATGCTGTGTGCTGGAGTATGAACATGACCCCTCCCCCCCCAAGGTGTGTATAGCCGAGAGGGACTGAGGATTTGTGGGTCCAACACAGACTTGGGAAGTCTTCAAGAATATTTGATAAGGGAATGGATTAATCAGTAATTTGTGACTGGAGATATTCTATTCGGATACCTAGAGCTGTATGTATGTTTCTGGGAGCTGGAAACCAGAGAAAGGGTTGCCAGTAGAGACTTTGCGAGCATCTCCGCGGGCACGGTTTCAGTAGAGTTCTAGAATGCTGCTCCAATACAGAGGCATGATCCCTCCAAACTCCTGCCATCCTGTCCAGACCTCTGAGTCTCCGTAGGTAGGTTCTATTTTTGTGCCCAGGGTTTAAGTCCTTCGTGTAGCATTTCCTGGGTCCAGTGGTAAAAGCCCGGTGCCAAATTGGGGGGGGAGTTTTGTGAGCCAGTTGATATCACATTGGTAGCTTGAAATTGACCCTGGTGGGAGCATCGACACCATGGAAACTGGCAGATCCTACAAGTCAGTACACAGATCCCCTCCCCGCCAACCCTGCCCCAGAGCCAGCGTGCCAGCGGACCCTGCCTGTCCTCCGCACACTTCCCTCATGCAGTTGATCTCATTGTCACCACGGGGCTGCCCTGTGTGGCCTGCCTGCTCTTCTGTCCTCCGCCAGGACTGGAGGTCCCATTTCTCAGCCCAGTTGCTTGCCTTGTTGACATGAGTGTTTTGTTGGCGTCCTGGCCAGGTGGTCCTCTGACCTCCACTTCGGGACTTTGAGTCAGGCCAGTGCCCTCTCCCTTTCTGGAGAAAACATCATCAGCAAAGTCAAGAGAGACTGGATCAGCATCAGGCATCCTGCATATTCAGTCGATATCCAGTTTTATTAAATGCCTCCTACAAAGATGAAGATGACTGCCTGTGTCCAGCTGGAATTCCCACCACCTCCCTCGGAGAGATTTTCACAGTATTACGAAAAAGCATGTGCTCTGGAGAAACACGAACCCAGCAAACCGTAGCCCTGTCACTTACTAGCTGTGTGGTCTTGGGCAAGTTACTTGACCTTTCCAAACCTCACCTTGCATGATGACCGGTACTATTAGAAATGACGTACACAACAGGCACTCAGCGCGTGTCGTCTCACGTATACGTTCATTTCATCATTTGTCTCACTAAACAATTGAGTATACTGTACCAAATCCCTTTGTTTTCAGCTGCAGTGTGGTGGGCAGGGGTGGGCACTGTGGGGACAAGAACGTCATGCCCCAGTGTGGTGGGGGGTGAGCCAAGGGGAGGGGGCAGCGAAGCTGAGCTGATGTTGAAATTGGGCTAAGTGAGCCCCCCATGCTGGCCAGAGGAAGCAGATGTTGTCTCCCCTCCTCTGCCTGTCCCCACGGGGACCATGTGTGTGGCCCACACAGACACTCAGCGCTCAGGCTTTCTTGCACGGTGGCAGGTTATGTGGTCTACACAGCGCAATGGGGCCACAGGCAAAAATATTGAGGAGAAAAGGAGCACGGCTCCCTTCCTCTAGCAGGCAGCCTGGAGTGTAGCTGCGGTGGGACCATCTGGACTCATTAGGGGACCCCACCACGTAACCAGGGGCTGGTGAGAAGCCAGCAAAAGCAGCCTCTGTCCTGAGGCTGCAAGAGAGGAAGGGAGGCAGGAGGGAAATGGCTTGCTTACATTAGTGGAGACAAAGAAGGGACAGCAGAGGTCAATGAGGGCTATGAGTGTTGCTAATAGAATTGTGAACCTTTCATCTTTGGATGAGGCTGGTGTGACCCAGAGCCTAAATAGACTGCCATCGACTTCTATTTTCAGCTGGTCTATGTCCTGGTATAAACCCAGGCATGCGTGAGCCCCAGGCCAGGACAACCCTGTTTTACTGAGTCGCGCTGGACAGTCTCCTGACATCTCTGAACTTCAGCACCCTCCTTGGCGAGGAGCTGACCATGCACCTGATGGATAAAGAGGAGTGTGAAGATAAAGCCAGCCTTGCCAATAATGACGTGTTCAGTGGTACTAAATAGAGATAAGAAACAAAGCTGAGGGGCGCCTGGGTGGCTCAGTCGTTAAGCGTCTGCCTTTGGCTCAGGGCATGATACCGGCATTGTGGGATCGAGCCCCACATTAGGCTCTTCCGCTGGGAGCCTGCTTCTTCCTCTCCCACTCCCCCTGCTTGTGTTCCCTCTCTCGCTGGCTGTCTCTATCTCTGTCAAATAAATAAATAAAATCTTTAAAAAAAAAAACAAACAAAGCTGAAACCTTCAATACTCTTATTTACACTCTGTATCATGAGCATAGCATGCACCCTTCAATTAGGCTTCTAAAACACCCCATATTCATGTAGATTTAGATTTTACTCTACGTAATTGTTAGGAATCTCGCTGGAGTCTTTGCTGAAAGGATATTTAATGACTTCCCGTGCTCGCTGCTAGGAGTTCCACAAGTGATGCTGTAATATGAGTTTATATTAAATTTGCTCACCTAATGTACATAGTATAGGTCGTAGATTAAAGTTATTTTAAAAAATGACTTGAAGACTTGCATGTGGATATGCTCTGCTCCACCATGGGCTCCTGACTTCCTACATGGAGCAGAGAGCCTGCCAGGAGGCATGCCACAGGCCGGCTGGCTTCCAGGCCCATTACCTGTCCCCATGCACCCTGAAAGGTATTTCTGGATTCGAAGAGTTCTGTTCAGCAGTGTCCTCTGAGGAGGGCAGTCCTGTCAGGTCCCTTTGCCCTTCACTCTCACCGTGCCCTTGTGTTCACTGCCACAGCATTCCTCTTCCGGGCCCTGCCTCTGCATCCCCACCAGCCTGGCATGGCCGCATTGCCTGAGATGTACTGTAGCACTTAGGGATGTCTCCTTGCGAAAGTGGCACTGTCCCTTATCCCTCCCTAGGGGCCCATGCCTCCCAGATGCTGTCAGGTGATGCCGAGTGTGCGGTGGGGTCCAGGCATGTGAAAGGGGTTATCACTCTGAATCAGAATCTTGAGGGTTTGGGGTCCTGGGGTAGCTGGCTTCTCCCCGTTGTTGGATGGGAACAGAAGGAAACACAGTGCTTTCTCTCAGCGATCGAATAGCTGGTGTCCAGAGCTGAGGGCACCGAGAGACTCAGCAAAGAGTCCAGGAGGTGTACAGCTGCCAGTGGCTCCAGATGGGCTCCAGCTACCATGCCTCCAATCTTTCTGGGCATTTGGCATATAAGGACATTCCATGAAGCAACTTTCATTTATTTGGCATGAGGAGCATGGGAAATAAGACAGCAGTGAGAACTGGAGAAGCTGGGATCTAGTCCCGGTTTTGCTACCAAGTCCCTGTAGGAGCGCAGGAAAGGCACTTTGTCTCCGTTTTCTACACTGTGAAATGAGAGGTTGAAAAAGATGACTTCACAGATGGCTTCCAGCTTCGCCCATCCATAATTCTGGTGTTCTTTACAGTGTCAGCCATTAACAAAAACGGGAAGTAGGCCATGTCTACTCTTCCTACGACCCCCAAAAGAATTCATTCTCTTCCTCCTTCCCTCCCTCCCTCTTCCTTCCTTCCTTCCTTCCTTCCTTCCTTCCTTCCTCCTTCCTTCCTTCCTTCCTTCCTTCCTTCCCTCCATCCTTCTTTCCTCCTTTCACCTCTTCCTTCCATCAAATAGTAACCTGAGCCCCTTCTGTAGTCAGATTCCGAAGAGGGAGACGTCCATCTGGGGCCCCTGGCCAGGGTCACCGCGCTGTCTCACACACAGTTTTCTGACATAGGAACAAACACCTTTGCTGACCATCACACACACAAAACTCCTCTTCTCCTCAGAACCGTCCTGGCGTCCTCTCCCCATGAAGATTTATCCCGTCGGATGTGCAGCACTTACACGGAGGACCCGACTTGAGTCAAGTGTGTGCCTGGGTTATCGTGTTCATGTGTTCGCGCTCCCGGACAATGCTGCCGTCTGCGCCAGGAGGCGACGCTGCCATGAGTGCTGGCTCCCATCAGGGACCATGTGTTCATTCTGCCCTACCTCCTGTCATGGACCACAGCTGCTCCCTGAGTCAGAATGGCCTAGAGCCTTCTACTCCTAGTGTGGTCTTGGGACCAGTAGCATCAGCATCACCAGGGAGCTTGTTAGAAATGAAGGATATCAGCGCCACCCAGACCTACTGAATCAGAATCTGAGATCCCCAGGGGGATTTGCATGCACTTTAAAGTCTGAGAAGAACCGGCTGGGGACCTCGAATGTTCTTTCACTATCAAAGGGTGTTCCTCACCCTAAAAAATAATAGTAACGGTTAACTACCTAACATCTTATTTCACAGAACTTTTTCACAAATAGGGTCTTTTTCTATCTTTATTTTTGCCAAGTATTTTTATGTATTTTACTCATTTTGGATTAGGAAGGTGTAGTGCTTAGCACAGATGACCCCACTGTAAATAAAAGAGTTAGGAGCTGATCTCAAGACCCTGGGCTCCAAACCTCCACATCCACTTCCTGCATTCTGCCTACGAAGATACGGGTCGCTACGCCTCCGCTCCACCCCCAAATTGCTCTGTTCCTTAATTGGGAGGACAGTTCAAGCTCAACCAATGTTCTTTACGATCATTGGGGCAGGCTCCCTGCAGTCACCCAATTTGTATGTTTGCATTCCTTGTCTTAAGCTGCCAGTAAGCTTTATGGAAATAGATCTCGGACCCTGTTTGTGGGTGTTTATTGCCCACTAATCAGAAGTGAGTTGCAATTAGACTGGAGTTAGAAAGTAATGGTGTAGTAGTTACCATGTAATTAAGGAGTAATGGCAGGCGATTGCATGTCTGGCCTTGAGGTTGAAAGTGATATCATTGGAGCCCACCTCCTCTTCGGAGAAATGGCAGATACAAATGCAGTGTCACTGCAGACGCCACAAATCAACCAGGCAGGGCGGGTTATTTTCCCCTCTCCCCCTTGTTTTTACTACGGCTCTGGGACTCAACTGGATGCCAGCTGGATGCGTATTGGCAGCCGCTTAACTGCTTTTGTTCCATGCCATTAAACTGCAGCTCTGTTTCACGAGGGGAGTCTCCATCCCAGCTGGCCAAGAGGAAACCGTTTGTTCGTTTTTGCCCACCCTGCCGGCAGATGCCCTTCCCGAGCCCACGAGCGCTGCCTCTGGAGAACCCTCTCGCAAAGCCGTAGGTTCATTGCTTACAGCAGGACGTGAGAACCTCCAGCCTGGCTGGCCTGAATACGCCTGCTTTGTAGTCTACTGAGGAGTCCAAAGCTCCTTGTCACCTCCAGGAACATATTGCCTGGGTGAGCTGCTGACCTGGGTGCAAGGACTATTTGAAGCTCCACTTTGGGCAATGCCATTCATCAAATGCTGCCCTCACCTTCTGCCCAAGAGTGCCCATCGTAGGGCTGTGATTCATCTTAGAGAGCTGAGGATTCCATCAGGCACTAACGTGCCTCTTTGGTTTTCCATCTGGCTGTTCATTAGCACGCAGCTGTGCCCCGCCGGCCTCATGGCCCAGCTGAATCAGGCTGGAAGGGCAGCTTCTTCTGCAACTAGAGAAGAAGTAGCTTCCATGAAAAGAAGACCCTGCTGCCCTGGGATGATGGGAGGGTCTCTTAGTGACCAAGGACCCATTCCCTTCAGTCCCCTCCTCCACAGCGGCCTACCTCACATTCCTCCTGGGCCATCTCAGGCTGTCTGGCTTCCTAGAAATAGACAGCCACCATACTCAACCATGAGAGCCTCCCTGCTGGCAGCCGCTGCTCTTGGGACCAGTGTCCCTTGCTCCCCAAAGGACCAAAGGGAGCATCTGTTATTTATAGAACCTTTACCAGCTTGCAGCACACAAAACTTCCCGCAGAGTCCCAGCCCAGGATTGGCCCCCTCCAGGACTTTCCCCAGAGCAGCAAGTATACCATCACACCATTTCATTGCAGGATCACTTAGTTTGGGGAGACCAGAAAAGTCACATCGATAACTGAGCCAATGTATTGACAGCAGGAAGCTAAGCGGGCTCACCAGTCTATCGAGGGTAGCCTGGTTGGGGAGAAAGCAACTATCCGCTACAGCTAACTTTGCACCTAAGAAGGGAGTGACCTAATACTAGCCATGAAAGCATAGCATTCAGAACTTGAAGAGTCCTAGAAAATTATCCAATTCTAACCCACCATCTTATGGATGAGGAAGTTAGACCCCAGACATGGTGTGGGACTTGTTCTTTTTTTTTTTATTTTAATGTTTTTTTATTATATTATGTTAGTCACCATACAGTACATCCCTGGTTTCTGATGTAAAGTTTGATGATTCATTAGTTGCATATAACACCCAGTGCACTTGTTCTCAAGACCCAACACAGGCTAAGGCTGAACCAGTAGAGTAGCCAGGGTTGTGGTGTTCAGGGAACTGATGGGAATCAAATGCATGTCTCTGCTCTGCCCTTTGAGGAAAAAAAACATAATAAACAGAGCCAATCACCACTACAACAGTGCAAACACACAGGTTGTGTGTTGGGATGGAACCACGGTGGCTTCAGATTAAGAAGACTTTCATTCCAATTCATTTTTTCCCTAAGTAACCCAGTGTCTTGTGTAAATTATCAGGCAGAAATTTACCCATCTATAAAATGGGACTAATAAAAGCTACCTCACCAATGAAATGAAAAGGGGGGATTAAATGGAAAGTAAAGGGCTGTGTAATTGTCACAATGGGCAATTTCACATCAATGGAGCCGTTTTTGCTAATAACTCTCTCTTTGGCTGTACGGGCAGCAAAGTCCAAAAAGTGATTTCAGGGGCCCAGAGGAAATTTCTGGCATAGAACCCTCTCCCCCCAGCTTGTAAGAGAATAATAAGTAATGGATACAAAGAGCCTAGGGAGCTCAGAGCAGTGAGTGTGGACTTCCAGCTAGGAGGACGGCTCTCAAGCTTTATCACCAACCTCTCCTGGGTGTGGACTGTGCTGCCTGAAGTCTGGTAGAATTGAGGCAGGGAGAGAGAACTGGACAGGGGCTATGCAATAGCCAGGCTTGACCCAGCAACCTCACGCCGCCCTGCTCCGCTCCTGCAACCCAGCTTTCATCAGAGCTGCCAGGATGAGACAAAGAAACGAGTCTGCGTTCTGGAGCTTTTCCTGTCCCCTTGCCTACACATCCAGCAGAGCCACTAACAGGCAGAACCACAGCCCAAAGCCTGGTGGTGGGAGGGAGAGAGGAGAGAAGCAGCACCGCTGAATGAGCCACACCTGCACAGTCAGGCGGAACAGTGGAGAGTAGGTGGTTCAAAGACTAAGGCCCCGGATGTGCACATGGAATTCGGTCACACGGGTCATGCTCTGCGCGAGGCTGGCCTCGGGTGTCCAGTGCTCCCACAGCCGGAGCTCGGAGCCCCTCGCTGGGGCTGGCAGGTGTGTGAAATGCCGTTTCATGTAAGCTCAACCTCAAATGGGTTTGTGTGAGTAAAAAAAATTCTCTTCTAAACTCTAACTTGCTTTGTAGGTTGACTTGTTTTCAGTCTCATACTTACCTTCCGTGTGGTTTGGCCCTTAACCCCCAGGCATGTTCCGTGTTCCACCTGCTGAGAGCAACCTGAATGCCCCAATTATCCCACTGGTTCTATATATGAAATGCTATTGCCAGCCAGCCCTCTTCCCTCTGCTGTCGCTCTGCCTTGATTCAGGCCTTCGCTGGCATTGTCCTCAACTGTCAACTGTGGGAGGGCCAAGCACTCCTCTTCCTGGCTGGCCACTCCATTCTGGCACGTGGCAGCAACTCGATATATATCGTGGACCAAATGATGGGCGCGATTTACTGTAACAGGCCCCTTGCTCCACTCCCTATCCACATCTGTCTTCATTCCAGCCTGAATCCTGCTGCCAGATTCATCTTCCTGATTAAAATCTTCTAATGCCTCCTCACTGCCCACTGAATTAAGTCCAAACCCTTAGTCTGAATCCCCACCTGACCTTTTTTGCTTCCCTTTATGGAGCTGACATCCCCACCAAACACAGCTCCACACTGCCCTCAAACTCACCCCTAAGGTTTCCAGCTCTGCGCATTTAGGGCTCCTTTCTCCCCCCCGCCCATTGCCCCCACCCCCAGATGCATCTATCCAAATTACACTCAACTCTTCTGTGCTCTCAATTTCCTAACCTATTACACAAGTTCATCATAGTCCTACCTCTCAGGCTTGTTGTATAAATCCTTAGTCCAACATTAGATACCTAGACAGTGCTTGGTAAGGTCTTGCTAATATTACTACCTGCCCTTCTCAATGTCTTTCTCAAGTTTGGCCTCATTTAAAGCTCTCCTGCTGCCCCGTCCGTACTCCCCACCCTTATACGCAGGTCACCTTATCTCTTCTCTCAGCATTTAGAAACTCTCAGCAGGTGCTGCGCTGTATTGTCCCATCTTCCCTGCTAGATTATAAGCACCTTGGAGGCACAGATCTGTGTGGTCCAGGGGTTAAGAGTATGGCTCTGGATTGAGTGTGTGCCCTGGTTCAAATCCCCGTCCCACAGCTTCTTGGCTGAAACACTGAGCGAGCCATGTTGCCTCTTTAGGCTTGGATTCCTCCTCTGTCAAACAGGGATAATAACGTTGTTTGATCCACTCGTGCAGAGCTCTGAGTGAGATCACCCGCACAAAGCACTAAAGCACAGTGCTTTGTACATAACACATGTTGGGTAAATGTTAAGTGTTATTGTCATTGTACATTTCTGTATCTTACACACCTCGTGTAGAACTTGGAATGCTAGACAAATATTTGGAGGATAAACGAGTCTTAGAAACTTCGGATCAGGAAGAAGCATGTGAACAGGACAGAAGGAGCAGAACCGTCTTACCTGCTCTCGTTTTCCTACCAAACGCTGCTGCGTGGCAGGGAATCGGGCACTTGCAGGTGCATGGCCCAGCTGGGACAGGTGGCATTCCTAGCACTCATTTATGTTGAGCAGAACTATATAAACAGGAATGTGGCTGGGGGGTGGTAGTCACAGGCCAGATCGTTGTTACAGGACGCTCACCCAGGAAGCTAAAGGGAACCGTAGCTCCTGGGAGGAGCCAGGGGAGCTGGGGGGAGCCACCAAGAGGCCCACGGAGAAGAGCACAAACACAGCCGCGGTGTGGTGCCTGTTCTCTGGCCCGGAGACGGGAGCAGCCTGCAGTTGAGCACTCCCTGGCTCTTGGTTGTCCACAGCTTTCTGTGAAAGTGTCAGATGGACACAAATGCAGGGGTCCCATCCTCAGCTCGACGGGGATTGATGCTCTGGCACCAAGGAGTTAACCCCCCTTTGCAGCTTAAAAGCTCTGGAGAGGAGGAGACCTCTATTTACCTGGGAAAGCTCCCAGGAGCCTCCAGTAGCAGCAAACCTGGCTTCTACGATTCCCACGTCAGCCCTGGTAATCCTTTTTGATGTCTTTTTATTTCTTCTCAAATAACCCACAACTATGAAAAACAACAGGGGGATTTTTCTGCCCATTCTGTCTGTAAAATGTCCCTCCCAAGTGTCAGCAATAGGGAATACCATAGATGCAAGAATCGTATCCGAACTGGAAGCTAGGACCATGAAAGGGAACGTGTAAGGATGTGTAAGCACTCCTGAAGGGGGCTCTGGGCTGCAGTGGGGAATGTTCTGTGGCACTGGCTGGCGCTGGGTCTGCCAGTAGCAACCGAGGAAAACAGTTTTCTTGGCCTGCAGGCCACCCCTTCCTTGGAGACGCCCGGGGTAGGCGATTCCCAGGGACTTCGGCGCCACCCAGACCTTCCAGGTGCTGCAGGAAGGTGGGAGCAACATCAAGCCTAGTGGAGCTTCCCCAAGGGAGTCTCAACCCTGCTCTCTCCCTAGAGAATGTCTCTGCTGCTCTTAGAGGGCTGCCCACTGCTCCCAGCCTCCCCATCGGAGCAGCTCTCAGCCACTGCAGAGATCCTGGTTCTGTGCTCAGCATCGGCTTCTGGGACTCCTGGGGCTTCTCACCTGTTTGCCTCCACCCCGACCCTCATTCATCTCCCCACAGGAGGAAGTGATCTGAAAATGGACTAAGACGGTGACATTTATCTCCTCTGCCCTGACGCTCTCCCAGTCTAGAAACAGACTTCAATACCTACCGCTGTGTGAAAGACCCCCAAATCCCACCTGTCGACTATGGACTAGCAGCTTCCAAAACCATTCTACCCACCTCCAGCTCCTTTTCCACTGGTCCCTCCGAGATCAGGTGGCATCCTCTCTCCTCCGCCTTCTGGTTGGGCTCTGGTCTTGCAGAGACTACCCAGGTTGCTCTAACCTGAAGACTTTTTTGCTCCAAAAGAATCCCTTCTTGCTCCTAACCCTCATCAAAAACCATTCCCCATGTCAGCCCTTGGTCAGGACTTGGGAAGGACAACGGAGATATCAATCAAAATGAAGGACTGTGTATGCCTTCCAATCAGTTTAGTGTATTCATACTGCCGGAGCGTGGGGCACGGAGTAGAAGGAGGCCACACTACAGAGATAGAGACCGGAGTGATGTGGCCACGAGCCAAGGAATGAATGTCCGAAGGCACCAGAAGCTGGAAGAGACAAGGCAGGATTCTTCTCCAGAGTCTGCAGTGGAAGCCAGGTCCTGCTAACACTTTGCTTTTGGACTTCTGGCCTTTAGAAAATAACATTCTGTTGTTTTAAGCCACAAAGCCCATGGCAATTTGTTAGGACAGCCCTAGGAGACACACACTTGCTAATCCAAGGCAATAGTATTGCTGCCTCTAGTGTATAACTTGAGATACATGAGGCGGGAGAGCAAAGTATCAAGAAAGAAAAGCTCTGAAGTGGGAGTAAAATGCTGAGTTCAAATCCCAACTGTGTTTCTTCCCAGCACCTGGCCTGGAATGAGGAATGCCTCCAGTCCCTGCTTTCCCATCTGTAAACTTGCTCTGTCTGCCCCACGACGTTGTTGTAAAACTCAGAACAGAATAGTGAACGGGAAAGGGCTTTGGCTCTATACATTTGCATTGACCTGGAAGGACGTAATAGATTCAGATGGAGCTGAGTTCAAGTTTAGGTTCAGGTCTACTACTGCACCTGCCACTAGTTTCATGACTTTGTGCCACAGTGTCCTGCTCTGTAAAAAGAGCATGATAATACCATGTAAGAACATTGAGAGGATTAAATAAAATTATAACTATGAATAATCTGAACCTGGTCCAGAACTTGATAGACCTCCAGTCAATAGTTGTTGAAATTGTAATTACCATCATCACCGCCCACCTATAAGTAAGATCAGTCCTATATCCAGATTAACCTAAGGCTCTCCTAACATTTCTACATGTCTAGACATGTTCTTCAGAAAACCCTAGATTTTCTTATTGGAGAGCCTGAGAGGACTAAGAAGCTCCTGTCCCTGACCATCACAGCCACTGGGGGGGAATGGGAGGTCTGAAGGGCCAAAGGGGCCAGCTGTCTGTGTCACTCTAGAGATCACCCACCAGACAGGTGATGGTCTGAAGGAACCAGGACCACTGGGTGAAACGCCTCCAACTCTATAGTCAGTGGCTCTCAAACACCGTCTGAGAATCTCATGGAAGACACATGAAAAAGGCTATTTCACTAGAAGCCACAGAAGAGATTCTTACTTAGTAATTCTGGGCAGAGGACTGAAAATATGGCCTGCACCGACATCCCAGGTGATTCTGACACAGCGTCTCTGCAGGCCACACTCAGAAATGTTGGCACAAGCCCACAGGGAAAGCACATTCTCAGGGTTTCTTTCTCCCTAGGGTTGTGGGCCCAAGTGTTGTGATTTGGGATAGGGAACATCTCCCCCAGCCTTGTCAGGATCTCTGAAATTTGTGGCTTAGATGTGCCTTTTGTTGGAATGCTACTTGAAAGGGCTTAAGAGTAAGAGGTAAAGAGTTAAGCATTTTTTTGTGCCACGGGTAACATTTCAGCTCAAATGGACAGATCAGGTGGATTCCAGCTGAGAGCTAGGGTTGGGAGCTTACTGCTGTCATCTGGTCACTGAAGAGCAGGGATCGGGAAGGGAGGAGGAGCCATAGAGGCAGGATGGAGAGGGCTTGGGGACAATCTTCCTCTCTAGTGCTTTGCAGTTTGGCCCCATGCTGGCCTAGCAGGTGATGGAAAGAGGAATCCACCATCCCCGAGAGTAGCGCCAAGCAGGAAAGCAAAGAAACTGCCCATTCATTCAATTTGTCTATCAGATTCCTCTGGGCCCACAACGGGCTTTCTATGGCCATCAAGGTCACGTCGTAGAGAACGCTTATCTATGAGACTCTGCAGAAAACAAAAGAAATCTCATTTTCTCTCAAATTTAATTTTACCCTGTATTCTGAGAGTGTGATCCTATCAGGACTGGAGTGTAATAGCCCAGTTGGAAGGATCAGATTGGATTCTGATAGCTCCCCGAGCTCCTGCATGGCAGGCCCATCCGGCCCCAGCTCTCTGCAGAGCTCAGGGACTCTGAGAGGTGAGGATTTGCCTCTTCTCCATCTCCTGCAACGGATCTTGTTGTCCCTTGCCTTTAATATTGGTCAGCAGGACTGAGGCACTGAAAATGGCCTACAGAGGCAGGCTAAGACGTTTCTATTACAGGTTCTCAGGGGAAACTGGGTTGTTTTAAAGTTTCTAACCACTGGAAATGATGCCAGGCTCACAGCCCTCATCCCAGGCTTCCAAGAGCAGGCTGAGACGGTGCACGGTAAAGACAGCTGGCAAGGAACCTATGAACACAAGAAATGCAGAAATATGGAGGAAGGGCTACAGAAATGTAAATGCAGTGAAATGGGCAATGCATGTTCTCACGAGGTGGAGAAATGGAGCTGAGAAAGGGTGGGGAAAGGTGGAACTGGTCTGACTGTGGCCTCTGCAGTCGTGAAGTGGGGGTTCGGCACTGAGCATCAGAAGAGGGAAGCTAGGGGACTGAGGGGCCCCAAGAGCCTGAGTGTCACCACTGAGAGACCAAAGCCAATACCAGGGTTAAAAGGCCAAAGCTGAGATTTGGAAGCCAAGAATTGTATAGATTGGAAATAGGGTTAGACATAAGAGCCAGGTGATTGGAAAAAAAAAAAAAAAAGCAATGGCCTTGGAGTATAGGAATCTCCCCTTTGTTGCCACACGATCCTTAACGAGCTACAGCAGAGCAGGACCAATCAGTAGTAAGGTGAGTGAATAGAAATACATAATAACTGTAGAGAATAAAGTGACCGGAGTCAAGCGCAAGGTTCCTCGTATAAGTAAGTTACCAGCTCTTTAAGATCAACTTCAGATACTTCTGATACATACTAAGTCCTGGGAGAAGGGACTTCCTGATGGAGCCCCTGCCCAGAGATCCTCCCCCAGGCCACTCTGCTCCTCAGAACCCTCCAGGACCCGGAGGCATCATGGCCCAAAGGTGGGAACGGGGTCTCTGAGCTGGAAGACCCAAGGGACTCCATGGCTCCGAAAATACAGATATCCGGAGCGAAGAGTTACCTTGGACTCTGAGGACAGGTCTGAAGGGTGGCAAGGTCCCATTCTGCTTGTGGGGAAGAGAGCCTTTGGTTCAGGTGTGCCTGAAAAGAGGGACCCCTGTCTTATCCCCAAAAACTGCAAGCTGGTAAAGTGGTTTATTTTTTTTTTAAGATTTTGTTTGTTTATTTATTTGAGACAGAAAGAGAGAGAGAGCACACGTGAGCATGGGGGGCAGGGAGGCTCAGAGGGAGAAGCAGGATCTCCACTGAGCAGGGAGCTGGATGTGGGGTTTGATCCCTGCACCCCAGGATCATGACCTGAGCCGAAAGCAGACGTTTTACCAACTGAGCCACCCAGGCACCACAAGTCTTTCAATGGAAACTTTCCTGAAATCACAGTGTATCAGGTAGTGTTTATCACTAGCAAACCATGAGTTGAAAAATATTACGTTGCTTTTGTTAGTGGATAATAATAGCAGCCCTCAAAATGCATGAAGTGTTCACCAAGGAACAGGCATGGGGTTCGTGCTCTATGTGTTTCATTGCTAACCCTACAACAATCCTACAAGGGTTCAAGACCTGAGCTCCCTGTCTTTCCTTCCCGCTGTCTTTGTCTTACTCTTATCTTTTGCAAATAGGAAGGTTCGGCAGATAAGAGGGTTTTGGCCTCTGTTGCAAATACACCTCCCAGGTGTTTAGGGACTCCCTTTCCTACTATGTTCTTCAGCTTCGCTGTTAGGCCTCCTTTTAATGAATAAAACACAACCTTTTAGAGCTGTCAGGGCTATTTCACACTACATTTGCTTGTGCTCCTAACTCCACCTGGGAACTCAGCTGAGCTCTGCGGACAAAACAAAGGTAAGCTGAACAGCTTGTGAGTAACGGGCTGAAGTCTCATCCAACAAGAGGGTCAGGACATTGGCTCCCAGACAGGGGTCGGGCGGCTCCTCTGGAGGCAAGCGATGGGGCCAAGGAGGTTAATTTCATTAATTTCTAGTTCTTCCGATTGGCAACAATTAATAAGACTGATGCTATCCAGGACTCGGAAAAATGTGGGGCAGTGAGTGTTCTCAAATGTTGACAAAACCATCTTTATAGAACGTGACCTGGAATGTCCTATAAAAATTAAAATTGCACAGGTCTGATTGGCAACCCCTGATTATGAGTCTTTATTACAGAAATATGTATGTATATATATTGGTCAGTTATATCTAGAACTCTATAGATTGGGAGCAAATTATAGGGTAATAGGTACTGAATGATCCCATTTGCCAAATCAAACAAGAAAATGTGCACGAGTGTGCATGTGTGTGTGTGAGCGCACGCGCGTGCACACTGAGAAAACAGTGGAAGGATGCATGCACTAAACTGTGAATATTGGTCATCTCAGTTGCATGGAATTAGAGGGGTCAGAAGGTTATTAGCGCTTTCTTTATATACCTATACACTGTTTTCCATATTATAAAAAGCATAGAATGCTTTTGATTAAAAATTTAAAGAAAGAAAATTATATTTAACACGAGTCAGAAAAACCAGGACGTGCATATGGCCATTAATGCCGTCCTTGCTAACAATAGCAATCTGTGATCCTCACTAGCACAACTTTGCCCTGGAGGAGACAAGGTGTGATAAGGTAAATGAACACCAAGGGACCCCAAGGGACCCTGACCCTGTCTCGGCTTGGACCTCCAAGGGCAGCATCACCTAAGCTCTAACAACACTCTTCCTGCTCAGTGGGCATACTTGGGGAGCTTCATTACCCACAGAGCCACTCCACTTGATACCCTTTGCAAATAAACCCCAAAAAGCAGCCTTAACCACGAGGCAAACGCAGCTCCAGCTAAAGTGCTGAGCAAACCCAATAATTAAAGATGGTGTGAGCAGAGCTGGTTTTTGTTTCCAAGGCTCACCAGTTCCCCATGAAGAACTGAGGATTCTTGGGGCCACCCATCCGTATAGACTGAAAAAGCGGGACATCCAGGCTCTTACTACATGATCGTTGATGCCATCTTATTTCAACAATGGGTTGTTTGAGCTCACTTGGAAAGTTGTGTCTACGAGGTTAAGAGGAAGCTAAACCACAAAACCGAGATCTGCGAACACTGGTAACCATGAATTTAGGGCTGACGTTTTGCCGGACCCTGCAGAGGCTACACAAGTCTTCGTATTTGTGAGATAATGAATAGTTTATAAAAGTGTTTGAATTAAAAATAAAAGTGATATAAATTTCAGCCTCTGTTACATGCCTATCTAGTGTCGTGCGTCTTATTTCATTTAGTCCCAAGAATAGCTCTGCAAGATCTCACTGTGTCTGTTGTGCAGATGGCAACAGGATGGGAAATCTGTGACCTGCCTTGACCTACAGATGGTATGTGGCGAAGCTAGAATTCAAACCCAGAGCATCAGGTGTCTGCGACACAAATCCAGAACTTCTAAGGCTAAATTGGGACGTTCCAGTGCACCATGCTGCCTTCCCGTATAGGCTATGACGACTCTTTCCCTCAGAAGGACAAATAGCCGTGGGTAGAGTTCTCAGCCCTACAAGTCCTTACAGGGGAGACTCTCACACCATTCCCAATCATAAGCTGTCCCTTCCCTCTATGCCCACCTCCTCTCCTCTGCTTTATAGTAATTTATTGCTCATCTCAAGACTTGGCTCAACTTCCCAAGTGGAGTTAGACAAATCTTCCATCTTCCTATGTTGGACAACTTAGCTTAATTGTGATTTTTTTTTTTTTTGCACCTGGTAAACTCCATTTGTCTACAAGGGTTTTGAGAACAAAATTATGTATTCAATTATGTCCCACAAAGCCTAACACAGAGCCTGACGCATAGAAGGCACTTGACGCATGTTTTATGAACAAATGAATGAATAAGAACCACAAATGAATGAATAGCCACTGCTCTGAGGTCCCCGATTAGAGTAAAATCAGAATTCCTCCTTGTTTGGAGGATGTAAGAGACCCAATACTGTGGAAGTCAGAAAATAAAGAGTTCCCAGAGCAGATTAAGAGTCAGCTTTGGGGGTGCCTGGGTGGCACAGCGGTTAAGCATCTGCCTTCGGCTCAGGGCGTGATTCCAGCATTATGGGATCGAGCCCCACATCAGGCTCTTCCGCTATGAGCCTGCTTCTTCCTCTCCCACTCCCCCTGCTTGTGTTCCCTGTCTCGCTGGCTGTCTCTGTCTCTGTCAAATGAATAAATAAAATCTTTAAAAAAAAAGAAAAAGAAAAAAAAAAGAGTCAGCTTTGAAATGAATCTCATGCCAGCCAAGATGTGAAGTCAGGTTCCTAGCATTCCAGGAAAAGGTACTTCCCAGGTCCTGGAACATCAGAGTCCCAGAGGGATGCTGAGTGGGGCAGGGGAGGGAGAGCAAATGTTTGGGGGACCCACTAGGTGGGCTTCCCCTCCTGCGTCCCCCATACAGTTGTGATTTAAACTGTAGTCCTTTAGGCAGGGTCCTGCCCCGGTCAGGGGAGGATACAGCCAGGACTGCCATAGCCCGCAGACACACTCAGCTCACCATGACAAGACACCGCTGGGCTCTGCGGTGCTAGGCCTGCCCGAAATACCTGGAAAGCCAGAGCATAGCTCTGCTGTCCTCGCCAAGCTCAGATGGGGAGGAACAGAGTGTGACGGGGACTTTCCTTGGGTCCAGAATAGACAATTCGGTGGTCCCTGCCTGGCATGTATAGGTGCTCAAAAGTCTTTGTGGAGTGAATGAATGTGTAAGTAAATGAAGAAGAGCCTAAAGAGAAATATAGGCCATCTATTTAGGTTCCTAGGAACTTGCTCCTGTTTCTGTCAATACAGGCTACACATATCTCGAGGCCCGTTCAAGCACGCCTCCGTGCTGGCCATGGGACTATCATCTGCAGGGCTCTTTGTATGAGTCATATTTTCATGTGTTTATGGATTGTCTCCTCAATGAGACCATCTGATCTTGTAGGCCAAGACTTCGTCTTATGTTCCTTTGGTGTTTCTCCTATCCATAGCACACAGAGCCGAGGTATGGCTGGCACCCTTTGTCTGCCTGTGCCTCCAAATACAAGGGAAGAAGGAAGTAAAGATTCCGGGACTCGCAGGATGGTGGAAAAGAAGGAGAGAAAGAGACAAGAGATTTTGGTGGCAAAGAAAAATCATGTTTTGAACAATCTAGCTTGTGCTAAAATTAAAATAGAAACGGCTTTCAAGATGGCATGTGTAATTACAATTAATTCAATATTCTGTTACCCAAATTATTTAATTACCAAAGCTTCCCACAACCTCGGAGTTGATTTAATTACAAATGCCATAAAAATCAGGGAAGTAGTAAATGGATGGCCTTTTAGTGCCTTCCATGTTACAAATGGAACATTTGGCCAGAAATCGGAGGAAGGGAGAAGAAGAGAGAAAGAAGGAAAGGGTTCCTGACGCTCCAGGTTGCTGGGGACTGTATCTCAGGACAGGGGGCGGGAAGAAGAGGCAGTAAGTAGGGGAACATGCCAGAACAGGTTCAGAGTGCAGCAGGGGACACTAAAAAGGATGTGGGCTTACAAGTCAGCCGGGCCCGGTTCAGCCCGGCACCGGCAGTTACCGGCTGAGCCACCTTCCTGACTTGGTTATTTTCATTCACTGACCTGGAATAATCATAATAAAAATAAGGCCAACCCCTGAGGTCACTGTGTGGATAAAATAAACTAGTAAATGTAAACCACTTGACACAGTGAATGGCCCATGGTACACTCAGCAATTGCCAATTCCCTTCTTTGATTTGGGGAACTGCTTGCTCTTTAAATTGGGGGCAGGGAGGAAGTTGGGGAGGGGGGCAGAGCAGGATACCCTGCATTTCACATTCCCCCCGAATGTTCAGCTTTCTGTGTGGGACGATGCGGGTGCAGATGAAACACTTGCCCCACTTGTCACTGCCATGTCTCCTTCCTCTGTCTTGTGTGTCCAGCCACCTGACCCCTCTTAGCCCACGTCTCCATCAGCCCTGCCCTCTGTCTCACCTGTGAGTCCCAGCTCTGCCGTGGGTGCCGAGCCATCTGTCCTGCTGATGGGGCTTCATCTTCTTTCGCATTTTGTTTTCTTGGCTTAAATGATTGTCTGTCCATCTCAGGGAAGTGTTTTATCTCAATAGCCCAAGTGTGTGCGAGGAGTGGAATATATCAGAGAGGAAATCGAAGTGTTCGGTGGAGTGGAAATGTGGGTGCTGGCTAGGACGTAGTATATTGAGGCAAGAAACAGGACTCATGGGCTTGAAATATTAGAGTCAAAAAGGTCCTAACCCGTCTCTCGGGCTCCCTGTCTCCACCGTCCTAAGGTACAGGTGTGGAAACCAAGGCACAGAAATGGAAATCGACTTGCTTGTGCTCATCCAGCACCAGAAGTAATCTTAAGTTTCCCATTCTCATCTAATGCTCTTTTTGTGATAAACCACTGCTTTCTCGTGGCAAATTACAATTTTATACAGTACTACGTATTACCAACTCTTGCCCCCAAAATAAAAAAAAATAAAAAAGAAGGTTGCCAGGACAGTTCTAGGTTGTTCCTGTTCTCTCAGTGGCATGTTCCCATGCCAACACCCTGTTGTCACTTCTCCCTGCTCGACACCCTCTCTGGCCTGTTGTAGGTGCTGCTGAGGCTGGCAGTGGGCACCCGGAACAGGAGGTCTGCTTCTTTAGACCATTAATAAGATGTATCCCCAGAGCGCAAAAGGTCTCCCGCATCCCCCCACACACCCTGAAGCAAAAGGTATGTCAGAGAGTTTTTCTGCAAGAAGCACAGGGTGTTATATGTAACTAATGAATCATTGAACACTACACCAAGAACTAACAATGTACTATACAGTGGCTAACTGAACATACTGGGGAAAAAAAAAAAAAAGCTGATCCTAGCCCATGATGGGTCTGACCCAGAGGTCAGCCCTGACTTAGAAGCCTTGATTAGACCTGACATATCTGCAAGTTGTTTGATTTTGAGCAGCCTGGAAAGTTCCATCTTGAATATGCTCACCAACATGTGAGTAAACTGAAGAGTCTCTCGTTTTCCCCTTCCAACTTTGCCCCAGGGCGATGGATGATCTCTAGCAGTTTGGAAATTCTCCAGTGGGGATTTGTCCTGGTTTTAAGGTTTGCCTGCAACATCGGCCCGATAATTCCAATATTCAGCAAGAGTGAGTTTTCTTATCAGGACTCCATATCTACATTTGTAGAACACATTTTATCAAGTACTTGGCAGGAGATATGCTGTAGCAAGGAGGTAATTCTCTTGTATTGGACTGATTTGAGAATTTTTAATAAAAACTCCCCAAAATCCAGTTGCACTGATATAGATGGAATTGGTTGTGTGTGCTTCAGACTGAATTAACTCTATAGAGGCTGAATTAATGATGGGAGCCCTCGGCAAGCATCCCATTGTCCACCTCTTGTATGGTGCTGTGCTCATCTCGGCTGCAGAAGACCCTCAATCAAATAATAGAGCTTATTCATCTTGGACTATTACAGTCCACAGAGGCCTATAGATTACTGAGAGGAGAGTTAGCACTACCCACATTTGGATTGCTGAGTGTTTATTTTAGAAATACAAAAAATCAATTTCAGTCCAAGCAGATTTATGTTTCCCCACACAGATATCAGGCATGCTCAGATTTTGAGGGCTATTTATTACATGTTACTGTCTGGGAATCGCCTACTGAGGCTACGGTCAGACCACCCCATGGGTGCCAGCTTCCACCTTCATTTCTTCTCTATCCAGGTCCCCACCACTGCACCTTCTGTTCCCCCCATCCAATGGACCCTTCTTGCTCCAATTCCCAGATCAGCCCAAAGATATGAAAGATAGTATCTGGGCAGCCTCACCCACAACAGTTGGGGTTAGCACCCATCACCTTGCTGAACTGAGATCCAGGTGCTCAACATTGACCACTGCCTCTTCTGTTACCAGAATCAGGATATAGCATTCTTGGGATAGTTACACGAAAATAATAATGGTGTTGATGATAATAATAATAGCTAACACTTAAAAATGACTGACATGTTCTAGGCAGTGTTTTAAGTGCTCTACACTTATAAGCAACATAGAAGCTCTTGCACTAACAGCGGCGTCATGGTTCACCTCTGAGAGCCCCCTGCCCTCTTCCCCAGGCCCCTCTGATTCTTTGCTCACTACCCAGTTCTCTTGCTGTTCCTAGTACCTCTTCTAGTACTAGAGATTTGCCCTTGAACCCTAATTTGAGGGCCTAGGCACAGAATTCCCAGATAATGATAGTATTGTCTTCTGCCTGATTTCTAAAACTCCTCCGTGTGGTCTTGCTGGAGGCCCATCCCAAGCCCTTGGAACTGCGGTGCTTTCTGCTGTGTGATTCCTCACCAAGATGGCCTCTCTGTTTGGACGCTGAACCTCATTAGCCCTGGAAAATCCATCCTTTGTTGGGATAGGTCCATGCCAAATCTTTCCCTGGGGCTTAAGGTCAGAGTCTGGAAAAATAATTCCAGATGGCAAGACTGTTCAACAATGAGTTCGTTTTGGAACCTCCGTACCTAAAGTGCATTGTGTATGACTTTAAGCCAATTTATACCAATAACAAAAATAAGGACAGTACAGTTCCATCATGGGTCTTACAGACTCAGTTCTGAAAACTGATAAGAAAGAACAGACTTAGTCCATATGAATCTGATGTTTAAGAAAGTAAGCGATAATGAGAGATGACTAGGACTTTCAAGACAGCACTTTGGACTTGTCTTCTGCTTATTTCCATTGCTCTCCAGCATCATGAGTTCTAATGGTCCCTGATAAATAGCATGCTGGAATATGATTACAGAGCAGACATAGTTATTACATGGAGCAGTTGTCAACTGTGCAGCCATTACTGCTGACGTTCAGGGATCCATAATAATGAAAGCAGAGATAACATGCATAATTAAAACTTAAAGAAAATCCAATATCATTTTTAAGCCATTTAGTCTCTCCTGCACCAAATCTTTTCTCCTAACTCACAAATATTTAGACTTCATTGAGCTGCACCCCTTCTTTCCACTCATACCCACCTTGTGATGGAGAGAGACAGGACCAATATAAAGAATCCTCAAAAGACAGAGTAGCAAAAGAAAAAAAATGGAGAAGCCCTCAGTAATCCACAGCCTGATTAATCATGCCTGGGTGACAATGAGTGAGAGGTAATACATTTATATTTTCATGATCGGTTCATCTTTAGGGGCCAGAATAAGCTAGGTATCAGCTAATCAGTGCCTGGATAATTAAGTGTTGGGTGAACGTCTGTGTGGCTCCAAGAAGAAATCTTCCACTAAGGGGGAAATGTCAAATCTAATGTCGTCTGGACAACTTTTCATCGTCTAAAGCTTGTCTCGGCTGTGACTTTGGATTAGCTCTCTTTGCTGAGGCTTCTTATCTGTACATGTGGTCTCACGATCACCATCAGACACTGCTCTGTAGACAAGGAAATTCTGAATATAATGAGGGGGAAATGAGCATCCTCCACGGAGGTGACAACCTCCTTCTCCCCACCCCCATCTCCAGGGGGGTGATGGATTTCAGGGTTCTTCCATTACTTTTCAGGCTGCATATAAGCATCTAATTGCTCTTTATGGAAGGATAACTCATGCAGCTGGGTCACTGTCAGTAGGTTTCTTGTGGGGCAGGGAGGGCAGACCTTCTAGTAATGTCCCTAAGACCCTGATGCTGAGATCTTCTCTGGATGGAGTTGAGACAGCAAGATCAAACTTCTTTTTATGGAAATCCTGATGGAGAAGATGTCTCACAAATCTAATCTTGTTCAACTGAACAGGAGAACGAATTACATGAGGTCTCTCAGTCACTAACAATAGCCAGTTGTGACACCTTGGGCAGGGGTACTCCTCAATGACTTCCAGAGAATGTCTAATCTCCTTTCTGGGGAAATGATGGGCTCTCTCTCATTCTTTTTTTTTCCGCCTCATTCTTGTAGTAAGGCCCCAAAACCCACTTGGACCAACTCTTCTTCAGATGGCTTCATAGTGACTAGGCTCTTGTGCATATGGCCTCAAGGTAGGTCTTAGCAAAAAAGGCCCACCTAGCAAAATGCTGCTCCTGCACACCAGCCCCAGAACCAGGGAAAGAGGCAAGATTGGTACAGAACCTTGTTGGTTGCAGGTCGCAAAGACTGGCATTTTGGAATGTTGGGGGAAAGGAAAGTTATGGTATTAAAGACCTCCAGCTGAGATTAGAATGCCACCAAACCATCTTCCACATTTTAGCAGGATTCTTCCCCTCATTGATTGGAAAGCCAAGTCCATCTTTCAGCAAATCACTCGCCCGTAGGGCTACATTAGCCCACAGTTCCCACTTGTTTGCATCTAGAATATCGTGTTTCCAAACAGAAGTATCACTCTTCCTTATTTTTGTCTCTCAACTTACTCTTCCTATGAGAACAGTTTTATTAAATGAAATACATTCTTCTTGACTCCGCCCTTTCCCTCAATGCCTCATCTAATCCATCAGTACATTCTACCAGCTTTACCTTCAAAATATATGCAGAATCTGATTACACCTTTACCTGCATTGCACAGACCCTGGCCTCAACTGCAAGCATCTCTCATGGGAGGCTCGTGTCCCTGTATCCATCCTTGCCTCATTATAGTCTATTCTGTACATCATCTCGCATCGTATCATATCACCTCTACCAGCTTTCCAGCTCATGCAAAGTAAAAGGCAAGGACCTCATCATGATATTTTGTGATCTTGTCTGAGCTAACTTTACAGCCTCACCCAGAACACCTGGCTTATTCCACACCAGCCACACTGACTTCCAGGTTCACTCCCAACTTGGGAAATTTAACCTGTCCCTTCAGCCAGGAATGCTCTTCTTCTACCATTCACTCAGTTCCTCTCCTCACTTCTTTTTGGTCTCTTTTCAAAAGTCATTTATCAGAGAAGCTTTCCATAACTATTTAATACAACTCCCTGTTCCCCTCACCTTGCTGATTTTTCTGCATAGAAGCTGACACCCCCACAAGAATGTAACCTCAGTAGTGCAAGGATTTTTACAGTTTACTTCACTGCTATATCCCCAGCAGCTAGAACAATGCCTGGTAGATAGCATACACTCAATGAATATATGTTGAATGAAAGAATAAAATCAGTGAAATAAAACCTCTTGCATATTCAAAAGGTGATAGGAGTAACTATGAACTTCCTTTAAAGGGAGAGCATGAAGATTTTATCCCTGAATGCCTTTTACTCAGCTTAGATACAGGTGAATATTTGGGGCCATTGAAAAAGAGTTCCCCAGTCCTCAAACTTCCTTTTTCCCTTTTCTGTATATGGTCTATGTCTTCTGGAATTCTCACTGTGAGCTATAAGGGAAATGATCTCCTTAAGCACTGGGACAGCTGCCTGGGAGAGAGAATTTAGGGGTACTTGGTTGTTAAGTCAGGTGCTGGCACCATTACCTTTAGCACCAATGCCACCAAGATTTTTGACAGGTGTTTGATTCAAAGTTTAACTGTTCATCTAATTGAGGACCGTCATTCTTAAAGCTTACTGTGCCCTATATTCTTCAGAAGACTTCATTAAGGACCCATATTTAGTTGTTCTTTGCTACGTTGGAGAGCACGTGATTAGGTTTCTGACATCCCCTTTGATTTCCCTTGAGGTCACAGAAGGGGCGTGGGGAGGGAGGCTCTGGAATTGTATACATAATTGTCTCCTTTGCAGGATAATGCTCTCAGCCATACCTTAAAATTCCAGAGCTGGATATTAATTGTTCACATACTTCACCTATCAACAGTCTGTTGTAACCAATAGAATATACATATTTGTAAGTGGGATGACAAGGTTGAAATTACCATAAAACACCAGGAGCAAAAAATAAGCTAATTAGCCTTCGCAGAATTAAACATGTGATCCCTTGCTCTACCAAGTACAGGTGCTCTGCATAACATCATATAGCTGGCCCAGGTGGAGTTGAAAAAATGATGACAACTACTTTGATGTAGAACTTCCACATCAGGCTGTTTTCTAAATTATCTGTTTCTCATTCTAATTAATGATATTTATTTATACCTTTATTTATTGATGCAGTTGATAACAAAAGAATCCAAAATAGCTGATAAAGAGACATACTAAAAAGCAAAATAAAATACATAAAATGTGGGGAAATGGGTCAAAGGAAAATAAAGTAGGGAAAAAGATGTGTCTAGAAGTAAGGATCATAGACAAAATTCAGTTTTTGAGCTCTTATATACTAGCAAGAAGCAAACCACAAGTTTAATTTCAAGCTTCCCATAGCCGGTTTGAGACAGAGACACAATCAGTTTTATTGTTTGCATTGTCCATAAGGTAAAAATACATGAGTTATCCAGGAGAAATATTTAGGCGATAATACTCAATAAATTCTCCTAAGCGTCCTCTGAGGTAGAGCACAGTAATATAAGGATTAACATACTCAACAGCATCCTTCATTGCTCCCTGTAGAGAGGGTACAATAGGGTTGAATGACCCATGGGGCAAGGAGTTCTTACCCCATTGGTAGGAAAAAGAGGATGCTCAGCAGTGCAGTGACCCTCTTTACCTATTTTTGTCTTCCAGCTAGGATTTTTTTAAAAAATCTTCCCCGTGTCTGACACTGGAATAAAAAACTGCTTTTTACTAATGTAGCCCTTTGTTCATGAAGCTAGGTTACAAATAGTTTTGCCCTAGGCTCCAGGATTGTGCTGAGAACCCTTTGTATTAAACAGAGGGGAGGATGCGTTGGTGAATTATTTGCCAGGAAAGCCTCATAGCACAGGTTAAAGAAATGAGCTATCCAAGGTGCTGGAGTCTATCACTATAGGAACAAAATGTCATTTTCGTGCCCCATTCTCTTCATTTCAATTCAACAGACATTTATTGAAAACCTAACATGTGTTAGGAACTATTAATCTAATTCCATGAAGATTAATACAACCTTGTTCCTGCTATCGAATAGGTCATAATCAGAGCAGGCAGAAAGGTAGACTCACTACCCAGGGCCAGTCAACTCTTCAGTACTCTGGCACCAAAGTGAAGGGATCTCTAACCCAGCCCAGAGAGATCAGAAAGAGCAACCCAGAGGAGGAAATCCATGACCTGAATCTTGGAGAATATTTGCATTATCCCTGCCCCCAATCCACAAGAGGTAGTATGGGGAAAGTGTATGAGCATGTACATATGGGTGGCATTTAAGTGTCTGTGGAGTATATGCTGGAGTGCGATGATGCTGCAAACCCAGGGAACAGCATACGCAAAAGCAAGCAAGCATGAAACTGCGAGAAAATTGGTATATTGCTGAAATCTCTGGTTAGAGACAAGAAGTGCAGGAGCTTCATTTGTAGAAGCACCCAGAGGCCAAATCATGAAAGAAGCTTGGACTTTTTCTATAACCAGCAAGGAAGGAGTTGCTGAGGTAGACATGACCATATTTGCATTCTCTATTACCTTTGAAGTGTTGTGGAGGAAGGATTAGGGTTGGCAGCCAATGGGATGGGGGGAGAATGAAGACCTGGAGACTCGCTAGGTTGTTGCAGTGAGCTATGAGAAAGGATGGAGACCTGAAATAGGGCAGTGACAGTTGGAAAGTGGGGAAGGGGATAGTTTTCAGAATCCCTGAAGGAAACATTAACAGAACTTTGTAATCTATTGGGTGAGGGGTGAGGGGTAAACGTCTAAGATATTTCTCCTATTTCTAAAGGGTGAAGATGCATCAAGGGGAACCAGAAAGAAACGACTATGCATATTTCTGACCCTTCACCTGTAAATGGGTCACTTTTTAGATAGATGTTGACCTCTCATGCCCCAATTTCTATAATCACTCTCAACATCCTGGAGATATGCTGTAGGTTGTGATAGGAATTATCTTCCACTACATCAGCCTCTAGCTAAAAGACACTGTTACGAGTGGAAGTGTTTGGAGGCAAGTATCAGGAGTTCATGGCCTCTCCTAAGCTATTGCCGAGTAACAGTAATATTGCTCACCAACTCTCTGTGCCTCAGTTTTCTCATATGTACAAAGGATGTTTGACCAGCCCTGTCTACCCATCTCACAGTCAGTGTAAAAACTAAACACAGTACAGTTGGCCCTTGAGCAGCACAGGGGTTAAGGGCAACCCCTCGCGCAATTGAAAATTCATGTGTAACTTTTGACTCCCTAAAAACCTATCTATTAATAGCCTACTATTGATCAGAAGCTTTACTGATAACATAAATGGTTGATTAACACATATTTTGTATGGTGTATCTATTATATACTGTATCATAATAAAGTAAAGTAGAGGGGAAAATGTTATTAAGAAAATCATAAGGAAGAAATACATTTACAGTACCGTACTGCATTTATTGAGAAAATCCAAGTATAAGTGGACCTGCACAGTTCAAACCCCTGTTGTTCAAGGGTCAACTGTACTTCATTGGACAACGTTTTTAGGATATGCATAGGATGCGAAGGTAGATACTGTTGTTATTATTATAGGAGGGAAAACTAAACAAAGGAAGGTAAGAAAGGAATCTAGAAATGCAACAGCAGTTCTGCAGAGCCCAGAGAAGTTTTTAATCATTTCCCTCCTTCTTTTCATTTTCTTTTCAGTACACAATGAAAAATACATACAAATATGGCCACAGAAGTGCTGCCAAATTCAATACTCATAATATCTATTCAATATTCAGCCATACTCATGCAATATTGCAGATGGTTGTGGGATGTGATGGTCTCTTTCCAATAGTTCCAAAGGGGAAAACAAAATGTTATAAGACAACAGCCAGTCATTTGATGCATCCTGATTGTTTAAATGATATGAGAGTCAGCAATCATGTGCAAATTAAAACATAATTATGCACACAGACCACCCAGGATTAAGAAACATTTCACAGATGCATGCTAAATTACTAAATACCCTTTGAAATAAATTGTGACCATCATTTGCTATTTTCCCAAGAATGTTATTACTAAAAAAGTCAAAGTACAGAAATATGTATTGCCTAACGAATTAATAGTATGCATGTTATAAGAGATGGTTACCACAAATTGGGCGATGTGTTAGCAACAAAGTAGTCGCATTACTCCACAGGGTCAGTAAACAATTTATGTAAATGTGCACCAATAGAAACAGACACATTTCCCAACAACATGCCATTCCTCCCTTGACGATATGGATTGCTTAGCTCTGAGGTATTTGGTCATAGTTTATTGCAGACCCAATCAGTGCCACCTTATCATAATCCTCAAATGCAAGCAAGTGTGCACTAATTCTGGTGTGAGCTGTATCACACCTCAGTCCAGCCTGATCATGGCTGTGCACAGAAGGGAAGAACATGGCGGTGGTGGACTTATTGGTCCAACAACTGGAAGACGAAGGAAGACAGACTGTGTGAGAATATATACTACGTAGACCAGTGGTTATTGTTACCGTCCCTCTGAACCCCTCACCCTGTTCCACAAAGCTGGGGAATTCCAACAGAAAGATGACCCTACTAGCAACGTCCTGGAGCCATCTTGGGAATTGTGGCCCTGAGATCTGTCTGCTTTTCCACGTAACCCCTGAAACCACACTACTCGCCATTATATCTGTCTTCCCCTCGGTCATAGGGCCAAGGCACATAGTAAGTACTCAATGCATGCTTGCTAAATACCGGAAATCTTTAGACAAGTGGAAGCCATTTTTTGGCTTCCAAGTGTTTTTGTACATTAGGATTTTTACTGAAATCCAGGAATCACTGAGTAAGTTACACTTCTACTTTCTGTGTCAGATGCCCATTTACAGAGGAGGGAGAAAGTATGTGAAATCTATCTAGTTGCTCACTTTATATTTATTTTTTTTTTAAAGATTTTATTTATTTGACAGAGAGAGACAGCCAGCGAGAGAGGGAACACAAGCAGGGGGAGTGGGAGAGGAAGAAGCAGGCTCCTAGCAGAGGAGCCCAATGTGGGGCTCGATCCCAGAATACTGGGATCACGCTCTGAGCCGAAGGCAGACGCTTAACGACTGCGCCACCCAGGTGCCCCGCTCACTTTATATTTATGGACAAACTTCTATTTCTTATATGATTCATGCTCTTTTCTCCTTTTGTGTCTTAGGAATGAGCCATTAGTCAATGGTGAAGTGAAAAAATTAGCAAGTATTTATTGAGTGCTAAATGGGTGTAAAGCTCTGTGTTAAGTACAATTGAAAGGTTTCTTAAAAATTACAATTCCAGGGGCGCCTGGGTAGCGCAGTCGTTAAAGCGTCTGTCTTCGGCTCAGGGCGTGATCCCGGCGTGCCGGGATCGAGTCCCACATCGGACTCCTCCGCTGTGAGCCTGCTTCTTCCTCTCCCACTCCCCCTGCTGTGTTCCCTCTCTCGCTGGCTGTCTCTCTGTCACATAAATAAATAAAATCTTTAAAAAAAAAATTACAATTCCAGCTGGAAGGTTAAAGAGGTACAAATGAAGTAATTTGAAAACAGTAATAAAATGGCATGTGTTTTTAAACGAGCATGAAATTTATGTATAAATTATGTACTGCTTATTTTCAAAACTATTTTAATCAACATACAATAAAACACATGTATGCAGCAAACAATTAAAAACAGGTCAACACCAAGAAAATGAAACAGAAGGATAATTGTGCTCCCAGTTTGGAAACATGTGGTTGCGGCTGCCAGCACAAAGGCAGGCTTTTAAGATTCCCAGCAGCCAAGGCAAAAATGGAAAATGAGCATTTGAGGTCTAGAATCTTCGTGATCACTTAAGAGCAAACATTCTCTTGAGCCAAGAGAAGCAAACATTTTCCTGGTATTAAATTCTAAGAGGAATTTGTAATGTGGGTCATTGTATCAGGAACATTGAACAACATAATGGACATATCTTCCACAACAGTTTTTAGAGAAAATGTAGAAACGTTCCTCTATTGGCTGATTCTTAAAATGGCCTTCCGTAAAATCATGGGCATGATAACCACCACGATTCAGTGAAGATATTTCTGCAGGGAATGAAGTTAATGTGGTCCAAGAGTATAGCTTTCTGAACAATCCAACAAGAGTCAGGGAGAGAACTTAATAAACAGTAAGCCATAAATGATTGGCATGTACGATGGTCTAACTTAAAATTTATCAGTTGTTTCAACAAAGCTTTTGTCTGGAACTAAAAAGCAGTTGCTTTACTGCTGAATACTGGCAAATACTAGAATGTTGAATGAAGAGAGAGTCGTAGGCTTTAGATATCAGATCTGTAGACACGACAAAGCTGATAATTTCGTTACGAAAGTTAAGAAGCCCGACTATTATTCTTGCCTGGACTGGAGGCCACAAGAAGGGCTTTGGACGGGGTAAAATTCTTCCTAATTCCTGGGTGCCAAGGCAAGAAAGTGAATTTTGGTAGTATATTAAATGGTGAACGTGTTTGGGGCTGCGAGGTAAAATAAAGATGTTCTAGGCAAGTACAATGACATGATCTAAGACTCACCTACGGTTTCCCCCTCCTGCCTCCTAACTCAGGTCTCTTTGTAGACCCCGCAGCCACTAAAGAGGCTCCCATCTGACTCAGGGAGTTATTCTGGCAAGATGTTACTCAAGACAGATGGCCAACTTTACATGTGGGTTTGACTCTACTGACTGGGTCACTTTTAATGAGAAAGAAATCACATAAATGGTGGAGGGGGGGCGTTTCGTGTAGGCAGAACACCAAGATGCCAAGGTGGCATAATGTGCTAGGGGAACAGGTGCAGAACCAGGTAAAATTCTTGTTGCAAGTAACTTTTCCAAGCACATTATAAAGCCTCCAGCTCCACCATTAGAGGCTCACTTTGTGGGCTTCTCTTGTTTAAGGTGTTGTAACGGAGATACACAGGAGAGATCGTAGAACCTTAATCCTTGACCAAACGCTGATAGAACCAGACATATAGATAGATATAACCTGGCCCAGGGATCACAAGCTTACTATCTTGCATGCCAGATTCAGCTAGCACATAAGTTTGTGCGGCTTGAAGAGCGGTTTGAAAAATGAAATTTTCACATAAAATTCACATTTTTTAGTTTTCTTTCTTTCTTTTTTTAATATTTTATTTATTTGACAGAGATAGAGACAGCCAGCGAGAGAGGGAACACAAGCAGGGGGAGTGGGAGAGAAAGATGCAGGCTCATAGCGGAGGAGCCTGATGTGGGGCTCGATCCCATAACGCCGGGATCACGCCCTGAGCCGAAGGCAGACGCTTAACCGCTGTGCCACCCAGGTGCCCCACATTTTTTAGTTTTCTTAAAAAATTGGAAGTTCTGCCAACACCAGGCTTATACTACCCATGGCAGCAATCAGCCGGAGCAAAATAGTCTCCACCCTTTAGTCATAGCAGGATTTACCCACTTAGTTCCAGTCCCCACCACTCCCTCTTGTGTGCTGCCAGGCCTGTTTCACCCATATATATGACCTGCTTTGACCTGGGGTCATCTGAGATTTTAATCCCTCCGGGTTTAATACCCTCAATTTATGTCCCAAAGAGGTAAAGGGACTTGCTCAAGGTTACACATCTGGTTAGTGTCTGAGCCAGAGGTGACCCCATCTTCCCTGGCTCCCTGTTCTCCCCATTGAAGATCAAGCCCTCAGCGGGCAGGGTGGGAGAGGTGCCAGTGCAGGTCAGCCCCTGATCAGGGAAGAGGAGTCAGGAAATCACCGAAGATATAAGCTTTGCTCAGTTCACACTGTTTTGCCCCAGGCTGGCTGTGCCTGCAATAATATTTTTACAGCATCCTCCAGAAAAATCAATTTGTTTAAAATAGCAACTGATTTTGCCCTGGGTGAAAATGTTTGGCATATGCAAAAAAGGGAGCATTGTGTTTTCTTTAAAGCTCTTCCTAACCTATGAACAAGTGGAATTGTTCACTGCACACAGAAAAAAATCGCTCAAGTGTATTTTCTTGGAAGAGAGACAGATTTAAAATTTAGGAATGTAGGTTTTTATCTAATTCTGTAAGAGCCTTTCTTTCAGTCACATAATGCCTTTCTTTGTTATAATATTCAAAAATATGCTTGTCACTATTTTGTGTTTAAAAAAAAAAGTTCGTGGTCTAGAGCTCTCTTTTAGGAGAAAGAAGCAAAGTAAAGGAAGGGGGAGAGGCTGGAGTAAATGGTTTTGCCTAGATGAAAAAAAAAATCACAAGCAGAACATTTCCAAGCTGCTAAACACCAGAAGGAGATAACAGGCAATGTAGGAAATGCCAATTATGATGGTAACAATAATGAAAATGGTCCTAAAGCAGTCTCCACTGTGCTTTGGAAAGCCCCAGGTCCTAAGCAGACGGGCATCCTCCAGTGCTCAGGTGTTCTTGGCAGGGAGACCTTCCTTACCTGGAAGCTGTGTGATCCCAGGTGCCAAGATCAGGAATGCGGAACCCTGGGGTAGCCGCCAAGAGAAAGTGCCAGCTACCTCAGTCCTTTTCTTCTATGCCAATAAACTGGTATCTTTTCCAAGGCAGAACCCCTGGTTTTCCAACCTTTTCCACTTCTGTCCCTGGCAGATCTCTTCCCCAAACTGTGTGCAGTACAGATGGCGTGAGTACTCAGCTCCTGCTCACCTGTTTCCCCTTTCAGAATGCCCTTCCCCTTCCCCTTTAACCAAAATTCCAGCAAGTTCTCTTCTCTGAGTCCATCTCTGATCCCTGATGCTCCACCCACCAGAATTATATTTAACTTCCCCTCCCGCTAGCTGTAATTCCTTCCTCACTCTTACTTGTTCTGCCTGGTTTTACTGTGACCATCCCTAACTGGATGGTGGGTTAATTCCCCGAGACCTGGAACAGTGACTTTGCTACATTTGTACCTTACAACTTTCAGAGTTTTCGTCTACAGCAAGCCCTCAATAGATGTTTAATGAATATAGGGCTCCTCTTGTTAAAGAAATGCGCTTCTTTGCTGGGCAAGGAGCGATACCAGCAAGGCAGGCTATAAGTCAGTCATAGGAACAGAGTCTCGGGTCACTCAATCAGTTTTCCACAACCCAAAGGACCCTCTTGCCCACGCACCAGCCCCTCACTCCACCATTGCCTGGCAGCAGATGGCTTGGCATCCTAAGAAGACAGAGATGGCCCAATTTCAGCTCCCACTGTTGCAAATTGTCCCCCTTTATTTCTCCATCTCTGAGAAGGGAATGCTCCTGTCTTTGACAACTCACTCCTCAGTCCTGTCTCCCTTTCACCCATCAGCTGCCCCTTCTCCCACGTGCCTCTTCAACTCCCCCTGTCCAGTGGCCCTTCTCCTTGTGGTGACAGTGAAGTCAGTCTTAGTCCGCAGTAAAGCAACCTTCCCCTTCCTTAAAGCCACCATCCTCCTCTTTGCCACTAGCAGGGCTCCTCTGCCCACCTATGGAACCCGTGCCGCCCTTGGCCCTCCCATCGCAGTAGACCTATCATCATCTACCCACTCGAGCACAAGCCTTGACCACAAACCTCAGGTTCACCCTTGCTTTCTCCATTTCCTTCACACGCGGTGCAAGTCCCATGCGTGGCCATCCTTGTCAGCTCTGCTTGACACTTGGTCACCTTTCTCCTCCTCATCTCCTGCCTGGAGCAGTGCAGTGGTGGCTACTCTTACCCCATGACCGACATCCTGTCCCATCACCAGAGGGATGGTAAAGCATGCTTGGGCATGTTCCTCCCTGCCAGACGCCCTCCTGTGGTTCCTGGTCACCCCAGAACAAACCCAGGCTCCCCCTGGTCAGCACCCCCTGCCCCCCTGTGCACTCCCTTCTCTCCGGCTTTCCTTTGAGTGCGACCATCACTTCTTCGTCTCAGGGCTTTTTCCTTGCTGTTCCTTCTACCCCAGAGGCTCTTTCTCATGCTTTCCCTCTGCCTTCAGGTCAGCTTAACCCAGATTATGTTTCTATTAACTACTTCTCAAAGATTGGTATCAAAATGAGAAATACAGTCAGTGGTACTGTAATTGCGTTGCATGGTGACAGATGGTAGTTACACTTGCGGGGAGCACAACATGACATATAGACTTGTCAAATCACCATGGTGCACACCTGAAACTGATATAACATTGTGTGCCAACTAGACTTCAACTACAAAGAAAAAGAAAAAAAAATGAAGATTGATATAAAAATGAAAGCACAGAATTTTAGAAGTCCCTAAGTTTCTGTTGATTGCAGTTTGAGAAGCACTGTTTGGAAGGATTTCTACTTGCTTATATGCTTTGCTCTGTTTATTTTTAATACGAATTTTTTATAATCTTAACACATGCTAATTGAGGAAATCATAAAATCTGGATTATTGAGTTTGCGCCGTCATAAGAGTTAGGGATGGGACTGCAGCGTCTGTGTTTGTATTATTGTTTACAATAACCTTGGCAACAAGTTGGGCTGGATTAGTGGACAGAGGCTAATAAGAAACTAACAGTGGGGACAACACAGCAACTACCCCTCGCCGCCTTATTACTAACCCTCCCCCACCTCATTGCTGCTTCTCCCCCATCCCATTACTGCCCCTCCCCCACCCCATTACTGACCCTCCCCTACCTCATAACTAGCCCCTCCCCCACCTCATTACTGCCCCTCCCCCACCTCATTACTGCTGCTTCCCATCTCATTACTAACCCCTCCCTCATCTCATGATTAACCCTCCCTTCCTGGTTATTAACTCCTCTTCCAGCACCACATTCATAAGGACTGGGTGGGGTTAGGCTCTTGAAATCAAGACCTGTTGGACAGAGCCTTGCCCAGGCAGAGGGTTCAGCATGTTCTCTGAGGGAGTGGTGACCTTGCGGTAAAGGAAGAAATGGGTGGCAAACCTGAAGGGTCAAACCCAGAGAGGAGCATAGAGGCTTTTTGCCCTAAGCTGAATGAGTGAATGAATGAATGAATGAATGCGGTGAAGGAGGGAAATTCAGCCACATTGGAGATTTCTTAAAAATAATATAATAATATTATGACTATGTTTTAATAAAATTGAAAAAAACACATAAACTGAATAAACTTTAAAATACATAAAATACAATATTTATAACAGATATTGAAAAGGTAATTGAAGAACGCCTTCTAAAGAATCTTAGGCCTGGTCATTTAGACAGGTACGTTCTGGTAAGTGTACAAGCAACAGATAGACTTTACCTTACATAAGTTGTTCCAGAAAATATAAAAAGAAAAATGTCTAACTCATTTAATGAGGCTACTATTACCATAAGACTAGAACTGGATAAGCATAGGGCAAGAATAAAATCATGGGTTCATTTCACTTCTGTGCATGGAAACAAAAATTCTAGATAGAATATTAACTTACTGAAATAATAGTGAATTGAAACAATTAAAAGATTACAGTCAAGTAAGATTAATGCCAGGAAAGAAAGGGTAGTTTAACGTCCAAAATTTATTCTAAAATACTATATTCATATAGTAATTATATTATTATTTTACTATATTCAGAAAAGGTGTTTAATGAAGTACAAACCTGTCTAGAAATAACTTTCAAAAACTAAGAATAGAACTTTCTTAACCTGATAAAGGCGATATTCTAAAAACCCAGAGCAAACCTCATGCCTTTAAGCTAATAGATTAAAAAACATGAGAATATAATTGCCACTTCGAGTTGGGAACACATTTTTTTAAAAATAAGATTTAAAAAGCACAATCAACAAAGTAAAAAATTAACAGCTTTAACCACCACAAAATGAAGATTTCTATTCCATGGTGACCACATAGACGAAATTCATACAGTTAATAGATAGGTCACAAACTTGGAGGTGATATCATACCATATAAAAAAAACCAGTAAGAAATTGATATCTCTGGGGCGCCTGGGTGGCACAGCGGTTAAGCGTCTGCCTTCGGCTCAGGGCGTGATCCTGGCGTTCTGGGATCGAGCCCCACATCAGGCTCCTCCGCTATGAGCCTGCTTCTTCCTCTCCCACTCCCCCTGCTTGTGTTCCCTCTCTCGCTGGCTGTCTCTATCTCTGTCGAATAAATAAATAAAATTTAAAAAAAAAAAAAGAAATTGATATATCCCTGATATAAAAGGATCCTGCAAATCAGTAAGAAAGGAAGCCTAATTGAAAAGTGGGCAAAAGTTATGGGTAGAAAATTCACAGCAGAGAAAAGCAAACTGGCTAACAAAAAACTGGCTAACAACTGAAACAATGTCTAATAGCTTACCCCTGTCCCCAAACATGTTAGTCGGACACTACCAAGGCTTGGCGAGGGAGTGAGAAGAGGAAACCAGCGCAGTCTTGCTGGGATCCGCATAGCGACTCGGGAGAACAATCTTATTAAAGTTATCTGTGCACAGGTATTTTACAACCAGCAGTCCCATGCCCAAAGACACGCTCTAGAGAAACTTGGACACAAATGGATGAGGCGATTTGCACAGCTTTATTTGTGGCAGCCGGAAATGGGAGGCAATCTAGCTGTGTTCAGCCGAGGAAAGTAGCTGATGAAAATGCAGCCTTGGGGCGCCTGGGTGGCACAGCAGTTAAGCGTCTGCCTTCGGCTCAGGGCGTGATCCCAGTGTTATGGGATCGAGCCCCACATCAGGCTCCTCCGCTATGAGCCTGCCTCTTCCTCTCCCACTCCCCCTGCTTGTGTTCCCTCTCTCGCTGGCTGTCTCTATCTCTGTCGAATAAATAAATAAAATCTTTAAAAAAAAAGAAAAGAAAACGCAGCCTTTGCACAGCGCGACACTATGCAGTGAGACGCAATACTTAGAGATTCACTCAGCAACGTGGGTCATTCATAAAAACACGGTAACAAATGAAAAAGGTAGGAAACAGGATGAAGTATATTGCTCAACACTGTTTACATAAATTAAAACCAAACCACAAAACAAGACTATACATTTTACAAACAAAAACCGGATGTCCAGGGACACTAATCACACACACTCAAGGGGGGGCTTCTGGGGATGGGAGGGGCCTGGGGAAGCAGAGAAATGAAAGAGAAGAATAAAATGGAACAGTACAAGAAAGGGGCCTCGTATGACAAATTATGATAGTTTGCCATGATTTCAATAATGTAATTAATTCAGCTTTCTGCATCCTGGGTTTAGAGGAGAAAAAAGAGAAGCGGTGGAAACACTGGGGTATTTTATAATGTATACAGATATCTAAAAAGTCAAAAGGATTGGCAGTGTTACTCAGTAGTCAGACTCGGTGCTCCCTTTGTAAGCAGACATTTGTTCTGAGCGAAACAACAGCATGTCATATGAAATTGATGTGATTCATTTGAAGGTGAGTTTTTTTTTAATTTTTAATTCAATTTCTAAATTTATTTTAATTTTATAATTAATGTAAGATTTCCAAGTGTTGAGAATGTATGCTTCGCTTTATGTTTACATACATTTAAATTTAAGTACCATTATAATGAAAGTAATTTGACATTAGAGTCCTTGAGAATATTTTTCTCTACAAGAGAATATTTTTCTCTTTACTCCAGTGTGGGAAGCACCACTTGAGGGGTAAGACTCTTTGCCACCTCAAGAGACTTGAGTCTTATCTTGAGGCACGTTGGTTTGGTGCCCCAAACATCTAGATATTCTTTTTGCTCCTTCCCTAACTATTTTAGAGCATTTCTGTGAATCCCCCCAAATCCTCCTTGCTTATTGCCTTTCGCGACCCTGAGGCCCCCAACACCCTTGGTTTTTACATATAAGAGATGTTTTAAAATAAGACTCTTTGGGGCGCCTGGGTAGCACAGCGGTTAAGCGTCTGCCTTCGGCTCAGGGCGTGATCCCGGCGTTATGGGATCGAGCCCCACGTCAGGCTCCTCCGCTACGAGCCTGCTTCTTCCTCTCCCACTCCCCCTGCTTGTGTTCCCTCTCTCGCTGGCTGTCTCTATCTCTGTCGAATAAATAAATAAAAAAAAATCTTTAAAAAAAATAAATAAAATAAGACTCTTCAAAAGCAAGATGCTGATTTTAGCTGCAGAAAGTCCTAGCTGTTTGGAAAGCCTCTCAGAGTGGATTTGCCACGGATAATATGAAGAATGCATGAATGCAGAAAAAGGTGAACCCTGCTCTGTCTTGGAGAGAAGGGGATTAAGTGGCCCATATAAACTGGATCAGAACGTTGCGCTCTGATGCTGACTTGAGGGGTCACTATGCTCTCTCTTATCCAGTCTCTTTATGGGGACAAGTTTCCAGTCGCTGCAGTGAGGACTGCATATCAAAAGGTCTCTCAAAAATGGACTGTTTCCCTCCTCCACATTGAGTGCCTCTGTCAAAGTTCTTGCCTCTTCTGGGAGTGCTGCCTCCTTCCTCCCATCCAGCCTCCATCTGTCAACCCTTTTAAGATTGATCTCAATAAATCTCTTCCACTATTTCCAATAGGCTATTTCTTCTTCCACTGAGCGGATATGATCTCTCCTTCTGCTTCTGTGTTGATACAACTGACTTGGGGTTATGGTGCGCTGGGACTGTCAATTCTAAGACCCTGTGGCACAGGGTGGTGGCTTGCCTACTGCTACAGTCCATGCGTGGCATAATACCTGATAGGCAACATGTGCCCCACGAATGTCCTATGAGGTAGGTCAGAAGCACAATGCACTATCTTCTAGACCTGCCCTATTATATCTCTGCTCCTTCCAGAAAATTAATTCCTTATTTGGGCTCCATAATTTTATTAACTCACCCTATGTCCAACCCCAGGACAAAAAAATATATATTTCCTTTAATTTTCCCAAAAAGCCTCTAGGGCAGGTTTATTATCCTATTTTGCAAATAAACTGAGGCTCAAAGAGTCTGTAAAACTGTCACTAGGGCCGTAATCGACAAGAGCTAGGATTCAAATTCAGATTGGCCAGATTCTTCAGTCCTTTCTCTCGCCTCCACGTTGGGCTGCCCCTCAAAATAGAACGAGCTGATGAGTGGAGGAAACCCTCATTATCGCAGCTCCTCTCAAGGAGGATGGGATGTGCGTGCATACGTGCTTTGGAGACTGTGAAGAATTATCTGCAATTTAACTATTATAATGAGTATTGTCGCTGCCTCTCTCACCGCTGTTAGCGAAGAGCCAGCTGTGACCTTACATGAGTAAATTGCTCCAGTCATTCGCCGAGCGGGGGCAGCTCAGGCATACCACCTCACCAGTGCCCTCGCCAATGAGGGCAAAGGAATGGGGAGGTCTAGGAGATGTTTGTCACCCTTTGGCTCTGAGCTGTCATTAAAAGACACAATGCGGAAGCTCATTAGAGCTGGCTGGGGAGATGGTACCGGGTGCCTGCTCAGGACTGCCGTGGGGGGTGTGCAATTTTTGTTCAAGCCCCAAGGATCAACGGTGCTGGAATCCAGCCAGTGCTCTGTTCACTAAGCCATGTGTCCTGTGCAGGGTAGTGACCTCCAGGGAAAGAGAGAGAATCGCCCTAAAGCATTGAGCCCTCGGTCTATCCGACCATACAGGGCATGTTTTTTAAAAATCTGTCCTTGCAGGGGGAAGGGAGGAGGAGGGTTAGGCTGTATGTGTGTGTGTCTCGTTTTCTAATTTGTCCCAGGCCTCCGGCAGCTCGCCAAGCCTTATGCCAGCCCTACACCAACCCAGACCAGCGATGACCTCGCCTGCATGGCGGGACAGGCAGGAGACCCTGTGTCAGCTAATGGTGGCCGTCAGCTATCAGATAAAAATATTTTTCAGCTCCTGCTGGCTGGAGCTTGGGTCTAAAGCAGTGATCTCGGTAAAAATCTCCTAGCTGCATTAACTCAGCCACCGGAGAGCCCAGCTCCGGGCTGGAGAAGTCCTGAAAGTGGAGCCGCTGGCTGGGGTCCTGTGCTCACTGAGGTGCTCTGCTCAGGCGTGCACCTGAACGGGCTCTGAGCTGACTCCCTCCACCGCCTGCCCTCCTTCCTGTCCCGATTAGCCCAGGCCGGGGTGGCAGTATCAATGGAGGAGGTGGGACTCATCCCCATACTGTGACAGCTTCTCAGAGCAGAGCTGTTGGTCATGTCAGCTTTGGGCTGCAGCTGGCAGAGGCAAGGAGATGAGGACTCCCTGAGCGGGAGACGCTTGTGTGGAGGGGTGTGCGGCTGTGTTTGTGTGAGCCCGAGGTGGGTGTGCACTGCGTGCATGTGGCTGTGTGTAAAGGGATGGGAAGTGCTTACATATTAATAGATTTGAGGTGAGACTATATGTGTGGTTGTGTGTTTGTTGTATGTTTGTCATGGGAGGCTGTGCGTGCTGGGTGCGGGACGAGACAGAGAGACAGAACATGTGAAGAAGGAGGGAAAGAGAAGGACACAGAGGGAAGAAGGTGCAGGGAAGGAAGAAGAAATGATGCAGGTGGAAGGGGTACAGTGATTGGAGGAGAAGAGACTGTCCTTTAGGGGTGGCTGGTTCTCAGAAGCAAGGGACTGGAATGTTCTTTCCCAGATGGACATTCTGAGGTCCTCATTAAGATCCAGGTTACTGAGGGGTTGTAGAGAGGTAAAAGCAACAGTCGAGCAAAGGCCTCCCCTCAGGGGTCTCAGCAGCATGCAGATGACTGACACTCAGTGACTGGGCCACAAGCCCCCAGGGCTCAAAGGCCCCAGCTCCTGGGCTCTGGCTCTCAGCCGATGCCCCTGCACCTCCAGGTTTGGAGCCAAGACTGCTACACTCTTGCCCCCCAAACTGTCAGGTCAAGAGCCCGTCAGGTGGAGGGACTCAGCTCCTGACAGCTTGTGTCTGCCCCTCCAGGCCCAGGGTCTTAGCTGTCGTGGGGTCAGGGCCAGCGCAGCACAGCAGAGAGACGCTGCTTTCCTTTGCCCCGACACAGAGGAGAACTGAGGCGCAGAGCAGTTAAGCAGGTTCTCCAGAAGCCCTTCGCTCCTCCATCGTCCCTGAGCACAGGAAGGGATGGAGGGTTTGGATCTCAGGTTCTCAGTAGGGAAACCAGCCCTGGGGTCGGTAAGTCTGCTCTGTGTGCTCCGTGTGGAATGCCAGGAGGCCCAGGGGAAACTGCGCTGAGGACAAAGTAAAGCCCATCCCTGTCCTCCCCACGGGCGGCGCACCTGCTGAATCAGGCACTGGAAACACCTGGCCAGGAGCAGGACGTTCACGTGGGACGTGCTGAGCAACTTGTGGAACCTTCTGCCAAAGAAACATAACAGTCTCAAGGGGCGTTGGTGCCTGGAACTTTCTTGGAGCCAATGCCCTTCCTTTTCCTCCTCCTCCTGCCTGGTTCACTTCATTCAAACCCTGCTTAGATCAGGCTGACCTTCTGCTAAACACGTTTCCATTGACTCCTTAAAAGCAGCAGCTCAAGAATAAGGGAACTCTCTTTTCTCCAAAATCAATGTGAGGAGACAGAATTTCTCCTTCACTCTCTTGCCAGTCCTCGGAGACCATTTTAGGAAACAGCCCAGACCAAAGGGAGAGAGGGAAGAAACCCAGCGAGTCTAAGACACTGACCACACACGAGACGCTGCCCTGCCTGCTTTCGGGAAGCTTTTCCAGGCGCTCCCGAGCTGAGCATGGCCAGAGGAAGCTGGCAATGTTCAGTGAGGGATTCTCAACCTGGGCCATGCTTGCACGTTGGGAGAGGGGGAGAAAAGGGTAGTGGGGTGGAAGCCATCTCTGCCTCTGACCTTCTCCATTCCACTTGCAAAGATGCCAAGCACTGCCCTAGAAGTCCCAGCCCATCAGAAGACCAATCCCCTGGTTCTGGCTCAGCCGGACAGAGCTGGTTAGAATCCGAGGTCAACCGCTCATATGGGGGGAGCAAGACGGGCCAAGGAATGTGGCTTCCCTCTGAAGCCTGGGGCTGTGGCTCATCCAGATGGAAGGAAGGGGCTAGGAGCCAGCCACCGCCAGGCTTCATGGGGGAGAACAGGGAAGCAGCCAGCCATAGGGATGGCGGTCCCCACATGTGACCTGGTGAGCTCATCCTCCTGGAAGCCCCAGGCGTGTGGGCGAAGAAGCACCTCGGGCTTCTAGCCCCAGTGGACATCACATGGGACAGAGAGGAGCCATTCCCGCCATCCCTGCCTGAATTCCTGACCGTAGGGCTCCTGAGACATGATAAAATAGTCCCTGTTCTAAGCTACCAAGTAACAGGTAATGAAAGAGGAGCTCAGAGCAGCGAGCCGGTGGGGCATTGGAGGCACATTTTATTTCTGGGACATCAGGAAGTCTTCACTGACAGAGGGGTTTGGGGTCAGGCCTGGAGACAGGAGAAGGGTTCCAAGGCCTTCTCTTCACCCTTCTTCCCACCACACGGCCAGGCCCACCCAGAGAGAGGCCTCCCTCCATCCGACAGCAGAGCCCATAAAGCAAATGTCTTCCCATAGCGAGGGATTTTGCTGCAAATCCCTAATCAATGAGGAAAAATTTAAAGAGATTAAGTTAGCTGCTGCGTGGCACATGTCTCCCCTTGCCTCCCCCTGCTGGACCTTTCTTTCCTCTGACTTTACTATTCTCTCTCTCTATTCCCTCCCCTCTACATCTACGGGTCCTCTCTCCCTCCCTCACTCACACCTCCCCTCTTCTCTCCAGGCGCCTCTCCCCATTCTGTGCCTCTCTGTCCACAATTCTCTTTCTCCGGCCTCCTATGGCCCTGCCAGTTTAGTCCCACCCCCACATTCCACCTGCAGGGGCCTTTTTCTCCACAGCAGCTCTCTGGCCTTGAAAGGGTGCTTTCACTGTTTATAAGTCTGGGACCAGGTAAAACTAATTTTTTGACAAGCCCACAGGGAGACATTCCTGCTTCCATCCCCAGGCCCTGAGACCACCCAGCCCCACAGGCAAATGTCCTGAAGAACTTGGTCTCCTGAGACTTGCCCTCTCCTTGTTTTAGGAGGAAGACACCAGGACTGAAGCATTAGAACCAGAAACCACAGGTGAGCAAGGACGGAAGATGGATTCCGACTCAAGAATACTGGAGTAGTTGTCAGAGACCCAGATTTGGGCAAGAATAACCTTGATCCTACCTGACATTTACTAACACTTCGTGCTTACTACACAGTTCTTTCAGTGTTTCAAACCACTCATACACGTCTGGTTTCCCTGTTCCTGTAGGATCTCCCCCCAATTCTCCAGTCCCCATATCATAACCCACCCCCCATGAGGACCCACTGTGAGTCCCAGCTCTTCCACAAAATCTGATGAATTAATTCCTGCAGGACTGAGGGTCCACCTCTCATAATTTGGCTCCTGGTAATTATCTATATTATCTCTTTCTCCTGCTGTTTCTGGTGTGTAAGTCTTGTCCTCTAAGTCGGGCTCTGGCAGGGCCCAGACCAGGCCCAGTACTGCTTCTATAACTGGTTCGGAGTCTGACTTGGTGTTGAGCATCTGGTCGTGGGTCAATAGTATATGATTAATCCATTGATTATAAGCCTCACGCAAACCTGTGAGGCGGGCAGGGATGGAAATTCTATCACTATGAAGTTGAACAGAGTGGGGCTGGAGGGTATCTCTTACCTGTCCTCTGGATCGAAGGAAGGCATTTATTCCATTAAACCTGTTAAGACGTGCCATGGTCTGGGTGTAGGGGCAGGGGAGGGGAGCCAAGAAGGCCTAAGACAGCTTTCCTCTACTGTGCCTGTACCCCTCAGGGGCTCACCTTGCTCTGCTGCTTGGAATAGAGGTCATGTCACGGAGTGAACCCTTACAGTGTCCCAAGTTGAATGAGTAAGATTCGAAGTTTGGTTTCAGACAGAACTACGTTCAAATCCCAGTTGGACTAGCAACATCTTCAATCCTCATTTTCTCATCTGTGAAGTGGGTTTAATTTCTACCTCACTGATTTGTTGAAAGGGTTAAATGATGTAGTTTATGTAATGCCACGAGCACAGTACCTGGCTCTTGTCAAGTGCTCGGAAAAATGACAGATTCCGTTATTCCAGGCTTCTTCTCTAGGCTCCTGGCTGCTTGCCCTTACTGTGAAGGAGATATTCGAATCCAGGAGCTGGAGAGGCCTCCTTCCACTCCCCGGCGGCCACCCTGGCAGGGGCCCTGCTCCCCCACCCTCACCTCAGAGCATTGCCCTCCCCCTTACGTCTCAGAGAATTGCACGTGTGACTCCAGCACACTCAGGCCAGTTCATAGCTAGGGTTTGTTCCACGAGGAGCATGAAGTGAAAACTGTACTGTAAGAGGAGGGGGCGGGAATCTACTAGTGAAGCCTCTTATAGTCCATGGGCAGCTGCTAATTTACTGGCCATGCAAGAAAGATGAGGCAAAGTGCTAAGTAAAGGCTGGAGGCTTGTCCACAGCACGTACAGAAAGGACATGAGGGTTTTCGTTGCCTAAGTTCGCTGTAACCAGTGATGGGATGTGATGGCAAACACATAGAGATATAGACAGAGATATAGATATGGTACAAAATAGCCTCTGGACAGGGAAAAGCTTGGCAGGTTCTAGATTGGATGTTATAGAGTGCCTAGAAGAAAGGAGGTGGCAGAGTGGTGTTGGATTGTGGTTCTCAAGCCTGGATCCTGTCCTTTAAATGGCGGTGGGGACAAGAAGTACGCTCAGAAAAGCGCCCAGGATGGTAGTGGACTAGGAATTGTGACTCACAAGGCCAGTTGGAGGAATGAAACACTTCCAGCCTGAGGAACTGAAGACTTGGAGTCCAAGGGCATCCATGTTAAATCACTGAAGGGCTGCCCTGGGAGAGGGATCTCACTCTTCTGTGGTATCTCAGATGATAAATCTATTTGGGGTGGTGGGCGTCTAAGTGGAGATGGACCCCTGTCCAAAATAAAGGTGAACTCCCCAGTATTTAGAACCGTCCAAGAATGGGGCTCTGGGGGAGCTAGTGGGCTCATGTGGGCTGCAGGCACGCAGACGTCAGAACTTACTAGGGTGAGGAGGGAGATGTGGTCACTCCTGAGTCCAGAGGCTTGACTGCACAGCCTGAGAGGTCCTTCCTAATCTTCATAGCTATCTGTTTAGTAGTTAATTCTTCAAACTGTTTTCTTCTTTGACCAGCTGCAGCCAGCCTGCCTCTAGGCAGAAACGTGGACCTAGACTTCCTCCATGTGTGGGATGGCCACACAGGCCCTTCGGGAGGAGGCCGCCCTGGTGATCTGCACTGGGCGGAATTAACTCCCATCAGAAAGGGGCAAGGAGGGGGAGGCATGGAGTCCGGGAAGACATTGGAGGGGCCTCTCTGCCAGACACGACTGCGTCAAGGGTGACATCATGGGTGGGGTGTCTGAGGTAGAAGAACAGGGCAGCAAGAATAGCTAGTTTAACCGCTGATTTGAGCGTTTCTAAGACAAGGAAGTAGGGAGAAGGGAAGGTGAGGCGGTAGGGGCAGAGCTTTGACATGTGGTAGGCTGTGCTGAAGAAATCAGGGCGTTCAGAATTTCTTAGACCATCTGGAGCCTTTGTGAGTCTTCTATTTTCTGCAACTACCAAGGCTCCCTACAATTGTGTGAACTTTTCGCAAACAAACTATCTATTCTAATGAACACAGGGAAAGGGTGTCAAGATTTTGATGAACAATCAATGGAAGATTCAGGCTAGACTAAGCCTACATCCTCTGTTTATAGCATCCAGAAAATAATTTTGTAAATGTGATTGGTGCAAACTACCAAAAAGCAAAGACACTAGAGTGTGGGGTGGACAGGTTGCATGCCCTAAAAAATCAAAAACAAGAAAATACGACAGGAAGGAGAAAACTTGTAGGGATGGCCCAAAGATAACATACCTGAGTGAGTCTGGTTAGTGAAGGTAAACAAAACTTCCAGACAGAAATATGAAACTGTCAAAAGGGTGAATTTGAAACAGGTGGAAAGAACTTCCTATGCGTCTGAGAGAGGGAATGACATAGCTGACGGTCACCCGAGCAGAAGCATTAATGGCTTGATGTTACCATTAACCAGTTTGGTCTTCTCAGTACGGGACATTGCCCTGAAATTAAGCCATAATTGTGGCTCTCATTTCTTTCCTCATGAGGCTGGGAAAATTGCATTAGCCTTTGTGGCTTCTTTTAACATAGCATGTCACAGGAGGCTGCTTGACTTCTACAGTTTCTTTGAGTCCTGATGTTCTAGCCGTACGGCCCACACCCTGGCTGTCGGTTAGCTGCTTTCCTGGTGTGTGTGAAACACCGCAGCTTTCCAGATGTGCGTGGAACTACAGCCTCCTGTCTCTCCCTGACTCCTCTTAGAACCCCAGCTTCCAAAGCCCATTGCTCTAGGACATCTCTGGGTGTCTGAAGGAGGCACCAGTCCCCTCCCTCTCCTCCGTCCTCTTCTTGGGTCCTAATGGCTCCAGAGAGCTCCTTGTAGCTGCCCGGCGTTCCTAACCTAGTTAGCTGGGAAATCAGGAAATGGGGGTACATGTGTCAAGTACCTCATCAGGAAAGCCTGCTTCCTGGCTCCTGGCAGGAGGGGGATCTGGCTGCCTGGGCCTGGGCTTGCCCTTAACAGAATACTCACTTCTCGAACCTTTGCCCTGTTTTTTAATCAAAATACACCCAGCTCCATGCTTGTCATCACACTGTTCCTTCTTTCTGAATGACCCTCCCCATCCTTCTTCAGCTTTTGAAAACCTGCCCATGCTTCAACGCCTGGACCATGATCTCTTCCTCCACTCCTCAAGTCAGATCCTGTGTCTCCATTCTCTGTGCTCTCCCAGGCCCAGACCCCACAACACAGCACTTAGCCGTCGGGTCTGTGTGATGGTCCATCGTGGATAGCAAGTGTCCCCATGGCCGGGAACACCCGAGACAGCAATGGCCATATTTTGGCCTCTGCAGTATATCTCAGCCCACCTCTCATGCTTCATAAATGTTCACAGAGTATAGATGAATAAAGAGCCAGGAAGCGACACCCGTCCTGCCTGTATGTGAGTGAGCCCTCTCTATTCCTCCGTGGACATTTCTTAAGCACCTACTATGTGCTGAGCATTATGCCACATACTGGGAACACAATGCTGAATAGGGTCCTTCTCCAAAGGGTTCTCAGTCTAGTTGGTGAGACGCACAAGTAAACAAGGAATTCTCATACAGAAGGGCTGAGAAGGCAACCCCAGCTCACACGTAGAGGTTAGGCAGAGAGAGAAGAGAGCATTGTTAAGGAAGCTGCTGGCAGCAGATGATGGCCGAGATGCTCCACAGAGAGGGCTCCGGGTCCTACTTCCCTCCCCTGACACCCCCGCCTGACTGTCCTGCATGCCACGGGCCTCCGCCCTCCGGCCTGCCCACACGCTCTTGGTCAGATACGTCTTTCTTGTATATTGCAGAGAGATCTGGGCACCCTAACTGTGGGGACGGAAAGACAAACTGGCAGAGCTTGGGGAGAGAGCACCAGTCAGCTGAAGATCGGCCAAGGAGACCCAGTCCATCCATCACGGCTCCTCCAAGCGTGGCCCTGGGTCAGCAGCACCGGCAGCATCACATCACCAGTGAGCTTGGTAGAAATGCAGCTCTCAGGCCCTGCCCTGGGCCTACTGAATCCAGGGGCTCCAGGTGATGGCATGTTTATTATTCCCATTTGAAAAACACTGGATATTAAGGAGGGCACGTATTGCACGGAGCACTGGGTGTTACATGCAAGCAATGGATCATGGAACACTACATCAAAAACTAAGAATGTACTGCATGGTGACTAACATAACATAATAAAATGAAAATAAATAAATACGTAAACAAATAAGTAAATAGAAAAAAATTAAAAGAAAGAAAGAAAGAAAGAAAGAAAGAAGAAAGAAAGAAAGAAAGAAAGAAAGAAAGAAAGAAAGAAAGAAAGAAAGAAAGAAAGAAAAACACTGGTCTGATCCAGGCCTTTCGAACTGCCTTGCCAGGGGCTGATTCAGGGTCGTCCTTCATCAGACTGGGGGCTGGAGGCACGTCTCGCTGTGCACAATGTAGCAAAGAGGTTTGTACCCATGAAATTAACACACGAGGCATCTTGCCAGCGAAAAGAAGAGACAATAGGAGGCACACAGGAGGACGGGAGCCCTGCCCTTTGCTGGACCTCAGTGTAACTGATCAGGCGACGTACAGGCTGGTCGTTTGAGGAGAGCTGTCTCGGGTCACCGTCAGGCCATGTCTGTTTCCCGCTAACCACTGTGTTGCAGCACCAACCCCGAGCACGCCTGCAGCATCCCCACCACAGGGACGGTGCTCCCCCCGCAACCACGGCCCTTCTGAGACTCGCCCACTGGGTCCTGGCATGCAATCTGCCCTGGCCAAGTGACTCCATTGCCCCGGGACAGGGCAAAGGGGGAAACACGTCTTGCTGTCATGGCTGCTGCCACCTGGCATCTCAGAAAGTCAGGGATCTACACTGGACACGGCTGTAATCAGCATAACAATTGCATTTATTGAACACCTACCGTGACCGGCGCTGTGCTAATATTACACGTATTCTCGCTAATGATCTGAACAGTTCTACAAAGAATAACATTATCTCCGTCTCAGTTTTAAGAAGAAAGTAGTGTTCGTTTCTTCGTAGAACTGTTGTTAAAAGAAGCAAGTGACACAGGCTTACGCAGATGGCAAGGGATAGAGTGGAAATTTGGAACTCAGGTCTGTTTACACCAAAGCTGCGCTCCTTCCGCTGCGCGAGCCGCCTCGGCCTGGTGCCCAGAGCCTCCCTGACACAGCAGATCCACATGCTTAGTCCCCAGGTGTTGAGCTTCACACGCAGGTGCTCCTGAGCTGAGGAGACCGGCCCGAGGGCCAGCCCCTCCCAAGAGCTTGCCCAGCCACTCCCATGGCCTGCCCCCTTAATCAGAAGCTGGCACACCAGTGTCTACCTCAGTTTCCCCACATTTTCTCAAAGACAGCAGTAAGCGATGATTATCTCACTAGGGGCTGTGAGTACTAAGGAGATAATGACAGTAAAGCGCTTGAAAGATAAAATGCAGTAACCACTATAATTATTGCTTCAGCCGGAACCCCCTCTACCCTGTAGTCGAGAGTAGGAAACGTTCTCCGGACAGGCCTATTGCCAAGCACGGTGCCTGGCACTCGGCGTGGCTGCTACACGAAAATCCTGAAGCTTGTCTAGTCCCACTGCTGGTTGCCCTCCAAACCCATACTCCATCCCCCACAGTGATCAACACTGTGGGGTCACCTTGTGCCTCACTTCCGCACCCCTCCACAGAGCACACTGCACCCTGGTTCAGGGGTAAAACAATTAATCATTTTTTTAGTAAAACTCGAGGTGCTCCAGTCATAGGATATGGAATTACACAGTTGGATTTTTTTCTACTAGAAACCCGAGTTAAATTTTTGAAAAGAGGCTCTACAGAAGTGCTAATGTTAACAACTAGCAGCTGAGCTGGGTTCCGGAGGGGAGGGTGTAAGCTGTGAGGGTGTAGAGGAGACCCCCCCTGCCCTGGCCCTGCCCTAGATCTTTGATGTGCAGTCTTGCAGTTGGCTGTGGAGATGAGGCTTTGGTGCGGGCAAGAAGAGTGGAAGATGGGCTGGTTCCCTTAGAACACAGCAATCGGAGTCATTTGCTTAATGCTCTCAGAAAGAATGATCCATTGCCTCTCACCTTTCCCGCATCTGGGCATCTCCTGGTGAGCAGCAGACACTCTCCCAGCATCTGGCTTCCAGCCTCTGACAATCTCAGGGATAGGACTGACCCTGGGTCTTCCGGCACCATGCCTCCTGGTCCTTTCGGCCCACCCTACAGCCAGCTTCCTCTGGCAATCTTCTCCTCTCTCCTGGGCATGGTCAGCCAACAGTAACAGGCCACTCAGAGTTTCGGGAGTATGGGGAAATGTCTGCATAGGCACCAGACTGAGGTCATGAAATCGGTTTCACTTACACTACGACCTCTGCCAGCAATATTTCCCATCTCTTGGGCACAAAGCTGGTTACGTCATTAACCCCTGAGAGCTATCAAAGCCCATTTGGGGATTTCAGTAACATTAGGATCTAGCCATGCAGGGTCTGAGAGTCTCAAATCCAGAACATGAAGCCTGGTGTGAGAAATCTGGTGAGCTGCGGGTCGTGCTGCCTCACACTAAAAGCAGTCAAGGGACTGCTGGGTGGCTCAGTTGGTTAAGTGTCTTACTCTTGATTTCAGCTCAGGTCATGGTAGAGGAGGTGGTGGGATCAAGCCCCACACTGGGCTCTGTGCTGAGTGCAGTCTGCTCAAGATTCTGTCTCTCCCTCTCCCCCTTCCCCATCTTCTCTCTCTGTCTCATTAATAAATAAATGCTTTTTTTTTTTTTAAGGGCAGTCAAAAAAGAGAGGAGGGAGGTTGCATCTGAACAGAGAGAGGGAAAAGAAAGTGGTTTTAGCTTAGGTTGGCATTTTATGAACTCAGAGAGTTGGTAAATAAGTAAGTTTTCGTCTTGTAGTTACTCGCCATGTACTTATTCATCAACAGTGTGATAAGTGATTAGCTGAGCATGCTGCCCAGGGTGCTGGGGAACCCAGAGGAATTTCTACATCACCTCTGAGCCACAAGACGTTCCCTGGAAGAGACAACTGGGTGGAATTTTGAAGGACAGAGCGTGATGTGTTTGGGAAAGTGCAGTGGTGGAGAGAGGAATGTGGTGAGCGTTGGGATGGGTCTAAAGCGGTAAGGGGGCTACAAGTCATCAAGCTTTGTATGCCATGCTAAGGATCTCAATGCTCTTTTAAGGGGGAACCAGGGACAATCGACACAGGCGAGCAGAGAAATCAGCTTTACATCTTGGAAAATCCCCCCAAGAGCCCTCCATAGTTGCTGGATGAGAAGGAACATAAGTTAGAAGCTATTTCAATCATTCAAGTGAGGGATTATGGTGGCTGGAACACAGGCTCGGCCTGCATACGAGCAGAGAAGGACAGGGTAGAGACGTAAAGGGGGAAAAGACAGCATGTGGTTACTGAATTTCTGGGGATGTTCTAGAAAGAGAGAGTAGTCAAAGTCTAGTGTGTGAGCTCATTCACTAATATAAGAATGAGGTGAGTGGTGGGAGTTTGAGAAAATGATGATGGGTCAGTTTGGACATGCTGAGTTTGCCATTTGAGGAGTCTGTGGCCACCCACATGGGGAGCCCACTGAACTCCCCCCAGCAGCCCCTGCCCAGTTCTCGGGAGCCGGGAGAAGCAGGAGCAGAGCCCCACCCAGGAGCCAACACTGCACAACCAGGCAGATTCGTCGTCTTGTGGAAACGCTGGCCACACTGAGAGGCACTGATTATCCGAGAGTGAGGGTGTGAGGCCCCCGCACACACTCCTCAGTTGGCAGAGGCTGTTCAGTACCCCTGGCATTTCCACCACCTGGCCTGGGCTCCTGGGTGGACAGGGAGACGTTGTCCTGTGCTCGGCATTGTGGCAGTGGCAGTGACAGGTGACAGAGAGGTAAGGTTTCCAGATACAAAGATAGCCTGTGAGGATGAAAGCGTACACTTTGCAAGATGAACTCCAGGTGATGTATGAAGTGTTGAATCACTATACTGTACACCTGAAACTAATATTACACTGTATGTTAACTCTACTGGAATTAAAATACAAAACTTAATAATAATAATAAAAAGAACAAGAGGAACTGACCATCATCAAGCTCAGGGTGATTGAGTGTCCAGTGGAAACGGAATCTGTGCTCCGCAGCAGGGGTACAGCTGAGGTACTCGAGGTACACTGGCCTCATCTCCCTGATACTTCTTCTCCAAGGCCTATTTACTTATCTGGGAGGGCAAAGTTTGTCTTAAATAGGAATTGTTATATTTGAATATTATTACTTTAAAGCCCTATTTTTAGTACAGCCTTTGGGGGGAAAAAACACCATGTTAAACTGAATCTCAGATAAACAACCAATTTTTTAATATAAGTATATCCCAAATACTGCATGGGATATACTTATACTAAAATACTTAGTCATTTTTCTGGACTTCTAATTTGTGTTCTTATTTGCTAAATCTGACAATCCCACAAGGGAGTTAAACAGGACCCACCTCCAGATCCTGATCGTACTAGGCACAGAAACATATATTTGTGCTGGTAGCAAAGTAAGTACTCAGGGCAGTCCTGGCCAGGTCTGTCGGCCTCGTCATGGACTCTCCTTACCCAAAGAAGCCTGAGAACTCTACTTCTGTGTGTGACAGGGAATATTGATCTCCTGCTAACGGGCATCAGCGCAGTGACCTAGCACAGTGGATGGATCCTAAGGGACCCTCAATAAATATTTGACTAGAGATGGATGGAAAGATTCGGACTCCCACTCCAGAAACAGAATGACCTTGGGCGAGTTACTTATCTCACAGCTTCAATTCCCTCATTAGTAACACAGGGATAATAAAACCTTCCTGCAGACCCGTTGTGAAGAGCCAATGAAATAACTCAGGTCAAATGTCAATGCTCCTTGCTGGCCCTGCCCACCTGCTCTGCCAGTTCCCATCCCCCAGGCTTATCCTGTGGCCAACGTGGATGGGAAGGAGATTCGGCAACCCGCCTGCCTCTGGCCTGTGAGCTGGGACAATCCAGGAACTGGTGCTGCCATAAGGGAGGAGAAGCGCTGACTTCAATCACTTGATTTTATTTTTTTCATGCAATGGGTAGAAGGCAGGGCAATCCTAAGTGTTGCTCTTCTGCCTGAGTGAGGATAAATTGTCTTTGTCATTTAATATCCATTGGCTGACAGCCCGTCACTGCGCGTCCAAAGGCAGTTTCTGCATGCCTTCTCAGGAAGGCCATCCTGTGCCCAGGCCCAAACCCCATGAACTCAGAGAGCTGAATTCTACCCGGGCACAAGTCACCACATAATTCCTTTTTCCTGCAAGACTTGAGAACCTTCTAAACCTTTCCCCATGCAAGGTGACCCTGGGCTCCCAGCTAGCTCAGGTTTGCAAAGGAGGATGAAGCAGGTGCATCCTGCAGGGTTTGGGTCTGATTTATCATCGTCATCAGCTTCCATTCATATTCCCCTTTCAATTCTGAAATGCCCTCTGAAATGCTGCTTCCCACTAGGCTAGTCTCCATTCTGTCCACACAATCAACACACTTATTTCTGATTCCAAGTCTGCATATCTCGTGCTGTTCCCTCAGCCTGGAAATAGCACCCTGCCCAGCACTGCCCAGGGCCTCCCACCTTCCAAGTTCGAGCTGAGGCTGGGAAATGTCCTCGGACCGGTGGACTCACAAGCCGTCAACCTGTGTCTGGGTTCCTAAAGCACGTGCGTCCACATCATTCTCTGGGGGCCCTTAATTCAAATCTGCCTTGATTGGCAACTTCGCTGTTTCCTCCAAACGTCTTGTCGCCTCGACCAGATTGTAAGCTTTGAAAGGGGAAGCAGAACATGACATTTCTTTCCTGTTCCCCTCACGCCTGAGCTCGTCCGAGCCTAGGAGAAAGCCCTCAATAGATGGTTAGAGGCCAAATGAGAGAACGAAGGGCCAGCACCAAGGACTGTCATCTGTCCAGAGAACTAGCATGGCTTCAAGGCTCGTGGGGAGACAGGTAAACAGACAGAGGTCCTGCCCCTCCAGGATTTACAAGCTCAGGCAGACAAAGTGTCTGATAGGGAGTGCAGAAGCATTCAGAAGAACGCGTAGGTGCTGATCAGTAGTTCAACGTTTGCTTTATGTGGAAGCAAAGGGGCAAGTTTATTTGGGGCCCTGGAAGAGTAAAAGGGAGAGTTGTGAATGTGAACTCATCCGTGTAGTCAATCAACAAACGTTCTGCTGTGCCACCTGTGACTCTCAGCCCCCAGCTGTGCGCGGAGTGAGCACCATCGGAGGAGACAACCTCCCTGCCCCTTACCTCACAACCGAGCGAGCAAACACTTCCCTTTGGCCAGATAAATCCAGACAGCTTTCTAAGGTTGGATTTTAAGATCTGCTGGTATGGGAGGGTAGAATTAGAGAGAATTGAGAGGGAAAAGACATTTTTGGCAGGACAATCATAATGAGAAGCAATAATTATACAGTTATCACTAGTTAACAGAGCCGCAGAAGATGCGTCCAAAGAACAAGATACTCAGAAAACACATCAGGACACTTGAAGTTCAAAGCACAAGACGTGGTTAAGTCTGGGGAGTGCCGGGGTGCATACCATATCTGCTGCGGTCACACACTGGCCTGCACCAAGGCCCAAGCTCCCCCTTTCGCTGTCTCGCCCTGGGGCCCACCTCTGCAGTTACAAGGCTGAGTGCCCCCTCTCTTCTCCATCCTGGTGCCAAGAGGCAGGGGGAAACGTGGTGTGGCGTGCCAGGAACCGGGAGAGTCTAGAACTGGCTGGCAGCAAGGAGCCCTGTGTGTGTCCAGCCTGGCCAGGGAGGAGGTGCAGGGAAGGCTCACACCATGGAAAAGGTTAAAGGGAAAGGAGAAAGGGCCAAGGAACTGCAGGAAGGAAACTTAGGGATCTAGGGCTGAATGCACATTTTCTTTTCCTTTTACCAGAGGTCACTCCCCTCTTGAGCAAGTCTCTTTAAAATGAAATAGAAAGACACAGCTCTGAATGGCAGCTCTGGCCTAGAACTGGACCCCTGGAAACCACAGCCCAACTCCATCAAATTTCATTCTTTATACTTGAGCCAAAAAGCTTCCCACCAGACTTAAGCTTCAATCTTACCCCTCCCCATCCTCGCACAGCCCAACCCCCGTGTGGCCACACAAACACACACACACCCGCACTGGCCTTTCCTCCCTGCCCTGTGGGGCCAGGAGAAGCTGTGACACGGTAGGCTAGGGCCCTCCACCTGCTTTGAGACAGTCCTGGACAGTCTGGAACAGCTGGTCACCCAATGGTATTCTGAGTGCTCCATGCATTAGGAAAGCTCAGACTGTGCTGTCCTTGCACCTGGCCAGGTGGCCTTCCTGAGCAGCCCCTGCCTTCTGAGCCCACCTGCACGCTGGCCTCCTGGGCTCTGCTCCTCTTCCCTGTCCCCTAGCGGAGAGGAAAGCACCAGGACCCCCAATCAATCTACCGGGCCTCAGAGAACCTGTCCTGCTGTGATGGATTTTTTAATTGGATTGTGACAAACATTTAATACCTAATAGAGCTCTTACCAGCACAGTTAATTAAGAATGTGACTAATCTAATTCAGTGGCAGCTCAAAAAGAGCGAAAGTGGGGAGAGCTTCAAGCAGGGAGTGGAGTATGGGGAGATGGGGTGGTGGGAGCTGGAACACGACTATCAGCCTCGCTTTTTCAGGGCGAGGGGATTCCAGACATAGGACACAGGGAGACTGCATCAAGCTCGAGGGAGGAGTAAGATGTCGACAAGTTGCAAAGCAGCCAGGCGGACAAGGACCTCGCTTCTCAGCCTCTCGTTCGGTCCCATTGTGCTCATCGGCTTGTCGCCGCCGGCCTGTTAGCAATGCCTGAGCGAACGGGGCTTTGTGGGGCCTCCAAAGCTGTATAGATAACTGCCAAGTGTTACAAGCCTGCTTACCGAACCCACCTCACAGAGGCGAGCTTGGCTCGGCGCTGCCAGCCCAGAGCCCACAGGCTCCTTCACCCTTCTGGACCCCCAGGGTCCTGCAGAGAGGAGTTGAACAAAAATATCGCATTCATCACGCCCCTCAACCACACAGGTACACTGCCAAAAGTATCGTGTGAACGTGCCGTGTACACGGGCTCCCACGTGCACGCTGCCACCCAAGCACGTAGGGGTCACCGCGGGTCCAGCCAGCAGAAGCGTACGCCCTTGCACGCGAGCCATGCACAGAGATGATCACCATGGCCCATATGCAAATATGACGCATCTCGGAACACCCGGGGACGGAGCTGCCCCTCCTGTCTGCAACAGAAGCTTGTCTCCTGCTGGGCAACCGCTGCTGTCTGAGCAGGGACATCCCACCAGCCTCCTGAAGTCTAAGCGCCTACTTCCCTGATAGGGTGGGGCCCCAGCTGCTAGACAGCTGTCACCTTCTCTCTGGCAGGTGGCCCCATGCATGGGAGCAGAGGGAGGGGTCTGAGGCAGGGCCCTGGGCTGGGTTCTGGGGTGAGTAGGGTCAACCATGGGGAAGGAAAGGAGCCTTGCAAACTCTGGATGCAGTTGACATGGCATGTGTTGTGGGTGGAGGCAAAAGGGAGGGCTCCATGTCAAAGGGGGTGGAGTGGGGGGAATATTAATCTCTGATCTGCACGGTGCCATAGTAACTGCTGGAAGGAGAACTATTTTGAGTGTGTCTCTGTTGCAGCACACTGGCGGGTACCGCGCTGAGCTTTACAAGTGTGGGACTTTCATGCTCAGATCCTTAATGGCAGGTGATAAGATTAGGGCAAGAAAGCTATGATTTAGCAATTCTGAGCTGCTTGGTATCTCAGCCAGGGCCCAGCCACCACGTGCCTGCATTAATCCCCACGGCAAACCGGGGGTGGGTGGGTGGGACTGAGCTACCTTCTGTCCCAGGAGAGGGAAGGCTGAGCCTCTGGAACATCAGCTCCTGGAGGGCAGGACGCAGCCCTCATGGCTCGCACTGAGCTCCAGTGATTCGAGGCCTGGGGGTGGTTAACTGGCCACTGGTGGAGAGGCGGGGGCAGCTCGTAACTAACCTGGGAGCAGCAGGATCTGCAAATGAGGCAGACCTTGCAGACCTGGCTGTGTGCTGGGGTTGGGACAGCTGGCAGGGCCTCTCCCTTTGGGACTGAAACAAAGGAGGGGTCTCTTGATAGGACTCAGAATTGACTAATGGGGAACATCATAGCTGGAAAGGCCAGAGGACACATTAGCGGCGAACAAAACAGCTGGAAAGGAGGAAAAGCAAGCAGAGGAGAAAGGATCCCCTCCCTCCCTTCTCTGCTTGTCTACGCCCGGTGCATGCGAATCATCCCTTACATCTGGATGGCACTTGCCACTCCCAGGACCTCGCACACAGGTGGAAGTGTTGCATACTCATGTCAGGAAAAGCCCCGGGGCTTTCCTGCACACGGGGCTGCTCAGAGGTGGACGACCCAGACCTCCTGGATCCCCAGGAAGCACTAGCTGCTGTCACATCATCTCACTTAAACCCACCACAGCACAAGGGGGAGACTCCCACTGTGCCCATTGTACTGGTGAGGAGACTGAGGTTCTGAGGGTAACTGACCAGCAGCAGCCAAGGCCACTCAGGTCATAAGTCGTGGGGATGCGACTTGGGGTCCAGCCTGTGGACTCTCAGTGGGGTGCTCTCCCACTTCCCCTCGTCGGGCTGTTCTCACTGGCACAGAGGGTCTGAGGAGAACCCCAGAAAAGAGACTGGGAATGTGGGCAGGAATGTAACCACAGTGATCCCTCAGCTGCCGGAGGGCACACCGAGCCGACAAGCAAAGCTGCCGAGAGTTTCGGAGGTGCGGCTGGAGTCCATCCGGCGAGACTTTCTAGTGTGTTTTCTTCTCTGCCTTGGCATCCTAGGTGTCTCTCTTTGATTTCCCTCCATTGCCTGCTTCCAGGCAGTGGAAAAAGTGGCCCTCTTTGAAACTGTGGATTTTCTCTTACAGTAGCAGCAGTAGCAGGTGGGAATGCCCTTGGTGGGGCATGTCTCATGCCCTTGCTGGGACAGCACATCAGAGCTCATCACCCCCTCCAGGCCCTGGGCCACCTGGGGTCAGGCCCTCCCCCCACCATGTCCCAGGCCTTGCACTGCAGCAGAAACCTTCCCAACAGTCACTAGCCTGACAACTTGATCCAGCGAGGAAAAGCCAAGGTGGCAGGGAGAGAAAGGAGTCCCAGGCACAGCTGTGGCAGGGGGCGGAGCCTCGAGTGAGGCCAAAAAAGTGCATATTTCCTACATGCTGCTGAAGTGACCTTAGCCCAGCCATCGCCCACTTTTGAACCTCATCCATTAACTGGGAATTATAAATCTCTGCACACCTCCCTGGATTCTTGCTGGGAAGAAATCATGCATAGGAAAGAGGTTTAAAAGCTGTAAAGGGCTACAGAAATGAAAGGTAAACAAAGGTATTCTTATTAAGTACAATGAGGAAGATCAAGAGTGGCAGAGAAAGAGGAGGGAAGAGCCAGAGAGTTAGGAGTAAGTGCCAGCAGAAATGAAGGCTTCCCCACAGAGAAATGCATTAGGCACTTTCAAATGTGCATTCTTTTCTAGAAGATCATAAAAGAAAATCTATTCCTAATGGGCATCAATTATAAGACTTAAGAGTCAGCTCGTGGCACCTGTGATTGGTAGCTATCATGGCGGCTCCTTCCATTACTCCCCCAACCCCAGTCTGGTACACTAAATCTGCTCTTTTTTTACCCACAGCCAGGCTGGAAAGGGCAGGACTAAGGATGAGGGGAGTGGAAATGAGGGAGGAACTGAGAAAAGAGGACTCTTAACAGCAAATTCTGTATATTTTGCTCTTGATAGAGCAGAACCTTAAAGGTCAGGGTAAAATAAGGGAGGGCTTTTTGCAGTCTTGCTTGGATGGCCCCAGCCTATACTGCTGGTGTCTGGGAACAAAGCTTCAGCACCCTTGAGTCTGGACTGTCCCTCTCTGATGCTTGCTAGATGTTATGCAACCTCTATGAGCCATGGGACAGGATGCCAGACCTGGCAGCTAGGGCACTGGTGCAGGCCCTCTGGACCATCAACCGTATTCACTGAACACCTACTGGGTGCTCAATGCTAGAGTAGCTGCTGGAGAAAGGGAGGGTCAACATTAATAGAAGATATGGTCCCCGTCATCAAACTACCTACAGTTCAATTGGGTAGACCAGATCTCCCATTGCAGGTCTGTTCCATTGTGAGGTGCTGCCTTCCAGCCGTGAAGGTGATGTCACAGACTGTGATCAACTAAAGACAAGGGCTGCATGAGTGGCTACTGAGGAAAGGATTGGAGTGCCAGAAGATTCAAAGGTTTCTTGGAGGAGGTGAGGCATAAGCAAGTAAGTGCGAGTACGCATCCCTGGCATCTCAGCCCTGGACAGGAGGGCCGTGTGAAGACATAGTACCCTGCAGAGGGAGCAGAAAGGCCTGCATCCTGCTTCCAAGGAGATATGGGCAGGAGTGACATGGTGTCTACAGTCACTCCATGAAATCAGGGGACCTCCACCACCATGCTCTATCTGCCAGAGCTACCCCGTGGGTGTGTGGTCTCCACCTAAACACAACTGGGCCTGAGCGCCAACAGGAGGTCCTCGCTGAGAACCACATAGGGCCCCAACTGAACCCAATCACCAGCCAGCTGCCCCGTCTGTATGCAAGGCACTCCCCGGCCCCAGAGTTGATAAATAAACCAAGAGAAGTCATTTTGTCCCAAGAGATCAGGATGTCTCTTGAAATACAGAGATGCTCTGTCTTGTGCCTCCATGGTTCCCGAGTTCATTGTTATTCTTTGGCAAGGAACAGAGCATGGATTGAACCTGGTTCCCATCTACAGCTGAGAGTCTCAGCAAAGGCCGAGGGGGTGGAGCGGGGAGCAGGGACAGAGACAAAGATGCTCTTGGTTGTGCCCTGAAGTTATAAATGGGGCCACTAAATGAACAAGAGAGGGAGACAAAAGAGAAGCGTGGCAGGGAGGGAGCGAGAAGGCAGAGGGTGTTGAGATGGGAAAGAGGTGGGGAGAGAAAGAGATACTGACAGAGACAGAGAAGAGATGCTGGCAGAAGGACAGCTGACACATCCAGCCGGGGCAGGGGGAAGGGAGATAGGGAAGTTAGGTGGGGAGAAAAACAGACGGAGAGCTCCAGGCAAAACGCTGGGGCTGCAGAAATGCAGGAGGGGCGGGACAGAGCCCCAGGGAGTCAGAGAGCAAGCTTATGCAGAAGAGACACAAGGAGGGGGGCTGGCACAGACGGGACCCTGTGCGCACATGTCCATGGAGCCTGAGTTTGAGCACTAAATGCCCACGTGTGTCTTAAGACAGAAGAGCAGCGTTGTCTGTCTTGTGGGCGTCCTTGTATGAAGAAAGAACGTGGACCCTGGAGGAAGACTGTCTGGGTTTGAATCCTGGTGCCACTAATTTCTAGTGGCATGACCTTCGGCAAGTTAAGGAACCAATCTGACCCATTTCCCCTCCCTGTAAATGAGCATAATAGGAGTCCTTCCTCCTAAGGTTGTCATGAAGACTGAAGAGTTGTTTATAGAGAGTATGGAAGCACCTAGAACAGTGTCCTGCACATAGGAATATCTTAGGGACTGCACGCACGGACGGGACGGTGGGGAAAAGGCCAGCCAACTTATTTCACGTTTATTATCTTGGGTGGACACACTTTTTGGTGTGTGCAATGTGAGGAGGACAGAAGAGCCCCTGGGAGTGGACCAGCCCAGCTGGCCGAGGGGAAGCCTGAGCCAAGAAGGAGAAGAAAGGAGGCTCGGGTCAATGTCAGCCTCGAAGGAGGCAGCAAGGGGGCCGACTTGGGGGGATGCCAGTGGGACCCAGAGGAGCCTGACCGTGCAGTCTCCCACACCACATCCTCCTCTCTCCTGCCATCCCGGAGACGAGCTTTTCCTACCTGAACTGATATAAGACTGTAGAAATGACTTCCTCTGGAACTAAGGTGTCTACCTGAACACCTGGGGGAAAGGTGACACCCTCTCCTAAGCCAGGGGCAGAACTGTAATGGGGGCAGAATTACAGACTTGAATGACTTTTCTGGAAAAAAGGGGGGGGCACGGAATGGGAGAATATATTTGCAAATGACACTACAGATAAAAGACTGGTATCCAAGATCTACAAAGAACTTCTCAAACTCAATACATGGGAAACAAATAAACAAATCATAAAATGGACAGAAGATATGAACAGACACTTTTCCAATGAAGACATACAAATGGCTAACAGATACATGAAAAAATGTTCAAAATCATTAGCCATCAGGGAAATTCAAATCAAAACCACACTGAGATACCACCTTACACCAGATAGAATGGCAAAAATTGACAAGGCAAGAAACAACAATTGTTGGAGAGGATGTGGAGAAAGGGGATCCCTCCTACATTGTTGGTGGTAATGCAAGTTGGTACAGCCACTCTGGAAAACAGTGTGGAGGTCCCTTAAAAAGTTAAAAATTGAGCTACCCTATGACCCAGCCATTGCACTACTGGGTATTTACCCCAAAGATACAGACATAGTAAAGAGAAGGGCCATATGCACCCCAATGTTCATAGCAGCACTGTCCACAATAGCTAAATCATGGAAGAAGCCGAGATGCCCTTCAACAGATGACTGGATTAAGAAGTTGTGGTCCATATATACAATGGAATATTACTCAGCTATCAAAAAGAATGATTTCTCAACATTTGCTGCAACATGGACGGCACTGGAGGAGATAATGCTAAGTGAAATAAGTCAAGCAGAGAAAGACAATTATATGGTTTCTCTCATCTATGGAACATAAGAACTAGGAAGATCAGTAGGAGAAGAAAGGGATAAAGAAAGGGGGATAATCAGAAGAGGGAATGAAGCATGAGAGACTATGGACTCTGAGAAACAAACTGAGGGCCTCAGAGGGGAGGGGATGGGGGAATGGGATAGACTGGTGATGGGTAGTAAGGAGGGTACGTATTGCATGGTGCACTGGGTGTTATACGCAACTAATGAATCATTGAACTTTATATCAAAAACCAGGGATGTACTGTATGGTGACTAACATATAATTAAAAAAGTATTATAAAAAATAAATAAATAAATAAAAATTTTCTCATAAAAAAGGGGGGCAGGAGTGGGAAGTGAGAAAGAGATATGAGGAGGAGGGAAAGGACTGGAAACTCATTCTGTTACAGCCCCCACCCCACCCCCACCGCCCTCCCAGACTGGCTCCCGTGATCGCAGGGTGGGTCAAGGCTAGAAGCTGAGGCTGACACTATTCTCCATCCACCCTCCCTGAACAGAGGACAGCTACTGCAAGAGACCCAGGCCCGGGTGCTTTTACCCATAAACCCCTAAATTCTCCCCACCCTACAGACCAGGAACTGGGATTCCCGTCTTCTAAACAAGACAAAGGCTCAGGGAGGGGAGTCGTGATTACACTCAGGTGGATCCAGAGGCCCGAACCCTTTCCACATCTAAATCTCCCCAGAGTTTCCTTACGAGCATGGATTTCCATTAATATCAGAGTTTACTTTAATTTCTGTTTCTCCTGGGGCGCCTGGGTGGCTCACTCAGTGAAGCCTCTGCCTTCGGCTCAGGGCATGATCCCACGGTCCTGGGATTGAGCCCCACGTCAGGCTTCCTGTTCTGCGGGGAGTCTGCTTCTCCGTCTCCCTCTGCCTGTCACGCTGCCTACTTGTGCTCTCTCTGTCAAATAAATAAATAAAATCTTAAAAAATAAATAAATAAACAAATAAATTCCATTTCTCCAGAAGGCAGTACCCGCCCACCCACTCCTGCCATCTCCCCCCGCCTTGTAGGATGGAATGATGGGCTCTGTTGAGACTGCCCTTATGAACTTCTCCGGAGGAACAGCCTTGCAGACGTGCCCACTCAGAGACACAGAGACACAAGCCAGGTCTACGGCTTCCTGCCTTCCCTTCCTTGTGAGCCGCTTGGGCCTCCGCAGGCAACAGGAGAGGGCTATACCAGGGAGCCATCCAGGCGCCTGGCACCCTTCATCCCCAGAGAACTCCACACACTCACTATACGTGGGTGACGGACTGATACGGCTGTAAGAAGTGAGACTGTAACTGTGTCTGAAAGATTAAGATCTTCCTGCACCAGGCAGCATTTCCTGTGTAGCTAGAGAGCTAGAGAAAGCCCACAAAGTAGGAGGGCCCCCATTTCTCTGTCTGCAACAAGACTCAGACTAGTCCAAACCTCTGTTCCCAGGAGGAGTGCATGAGTTTAGGGGCCAGGGGTCAGGACCAGCTGGACAGGAGTCTGTATCCCTGCGACAGCTGACCCTGCTTCCCTTTCTTTCTGTTGACATGAGCGATTTCATCCAGTGCTCAAAGGATCCTAAAACGGGTGTCTTCGTTCATTCGGGCTACTCTAACAGAATCCCATAGACTGGGTGGCTTATAAACCATAGAAATGTATTCCTCACAGTTCTGGAGACGGGAAAGTCCAACATCAAGGCTCTGGCAGGTTTAATGGCTGATGAGGGCCTGCTTCCTGGTCCACAGATGCCGTCTTCTTGCTGTGCCCTCATGTGGGGTGAGGGAGCTCTGGGGGGGTCTCCTTTATAAGTGAACCAGTGCCATTCAAGAGGGCTCCACTCTTGCGACCTAATCTCCTCTCAAAGGCCTACCTCCTGGTACCATCACACTGAGTGTTAAGATTTAACATATGGATTTGGGAGCTCACGAGTGTTCAGTCTGTAGCAGACACACACATGCACACACACGCACACACACGCACACAGCTTATTCCCTTAAGAGAGTAAGGAACCCACAGAGGTCTAATCAAGACAGATAATAAAATCTTGTCCTAGAAAAATCAGGTTAATACCCAGCTCCTTACAGGCGGTAAGTGGCAATGTGTTACCAATACTGATTGAATTTAGTCTGGATGTGACCAACCCCACCATCTCCAAGTCAGAGCCGCATTTGCTAGAACAGTCTTCCTCAAGGAGTGATGCTAATGCCACCACCCTCCTCCAGAAAAGGCCCTGAAAGCACCTAACGTGGCCGCAGGTGAGCTGGCAGCTGGAGCTCCTGAGTGGCCTCTGCTGTCTGTCCCCCTCCAACACAAAGCCAGCGTTCGTGCCCCGACTTTGGACTTCCCATCCGAGCCCAGGCCGGTTCCGTGACAGTGCCCGTCTGGCTGGCTCCCACCTCAGCCCAATCCCTGCCCTGACAGCAGAGGCCCGAGAGCTGGAAGGACAGTGGGAAGGGAAGAAGGAGCAAGGAACGGACAGACCGAGGGAGGCGAGCGCGCCAGAGGAAGGGGGAAGGCACGTGAGAGCGTGTGCTGGCGTGGGTCTGGGAAGCCCCAGGAGATCGGCTTCCAACAGTGATTAATTTAGTGAGAGAAAATAGATTCTCACTACCAGCCACCAAGTCTGCAGAAGCTGACAATGAAGCAGTCAGCTCTGCGGTCAGGCAGCTCCGGTCCTATGAGAAGGCAATTTGTGATCTCCACGCTCCGGCACCAACAGGAGAGCGATTGTGGGAGTCAGTCCCCCCCTTCCCCACTCCTGGAGAGGGAGACTCTAACTCTAGCCAGAGCCTGTCTCCAGCACCGGGAGCAGGGGGAGGCAGGGGACTCGGGGACCCAGAGGTACAAGGGCTCCCGTGGACACCGGTGCTTGGCTGATGGTGTCCAGGAGAATGTGGCAGCTCGGTGCTGGATGGGTGCGTGAGACTGACTCAGCCACTGGGGGAAGGCTGAAGGTCCAGTGTGAGCATTCCATCTCCCGTGCTGGCAGGCATGACATCATGGTTCATCAAAGATGAAGCCACTCATTCATTCTTTCCACAAAATGTATTGCGCTTCTGCTGTGTTTCGGGCTCTGGGTTAGGTGCTATGGTTACAACAGTGCAGATAAAATAGCTGTAGAAACTGCCCTCCCAGAGCTTAGAGTTTAGTGAGGGAGACGGAAAATTAACTGATGAATGGATTTCACCTGTCCATCCCATAATATGCACATGATTCCAACTACTCAAAGGGAACCAATTAGAATGATAAAGCCCAACGCAGGATAAGACTTCAAGATCCTCTAGCCCAGCATCACGTGACATATGAAGACACTGAAGTCCGGAGAGGTTGTGTACCATGTCCGAAGTCACCCAGGTAGCGGGCGCCAGGCGTGAGGATTAGAACTTCCGTTCCCTTCTCAACCCTGCCACACCACACTGCGCCAATCCGGAGAGACCCGGAAGGAATGAAGCATATTCAATGTTTCCCGAGGTGTGTTCTTTGAATCCCTGCTCTGTCAAGTGCTCCAGGGAAAGAAGAGTTCTAGAGTCAACGAGGTTGGGGAAATGCCACTATGTACATGATCATATTAAAGGCTCTGAGGTCTGCGGGAAGGATCTCTGTTTATTATTGCCCAGCGCAGTGTGTCCCAGACTGCTTTGTCCATGGAAGGCCCTTTACGTAACACAGCCTACCGCCACGTGCTGCCCGTCCTCAGAACTTCGGGAAATCCCAGATCGGTTAAACCTCTGTGAATTTTAGACCTTGGACCCTCCCCTGCTAGCTTTTTCCTGTTTTCTTTTTTTGTCAAGGAGTTTTGGTTCCTCTCCTCTAGGTTACATTAGATCTGACTCTTTATTCTCTCAGACTGTCCACATTCCTAGCTATCCCTTTTCCTGGAATTCTGGGGTCCCCATTTCTCTTGGATTTTCTTCTCTTTGTGCTGTCTCTGAATCATGTCTGCGGACTTCTCATTTTGTTCTGTCTCTCAGTAATTGATCTCCAATGTACTTCAAGCTTGCTTTTCCCAGATGGTCAAGGAAAGGACTCAACACTTCACCAGTCATCTCTGTACGCATAAATCACAAATCCAGTAACTGACCTGTGACCTTTCTCCACCGTGATTTGCTTCTCCAGCTAACAGTTCATTCATCTGTGTGAACAATACTTACTGAACGCTGATGCACAGGTCACACTAAAGGCCACTTTCCCAGCAATCTCTGCCTAGTTAATTCCACTGGTTAGAGGACCGTGGGAATAAGGTTAAGTTCATGGGTTTGACCTCTTGTGGGCCCCCAAGTTTCATTCTGCTTGTGACCTTGAATCCTGGCCAATATTCTCTCAAATGTGTGCCCTTGAGCACAAAGGGGACAGAATAAGGGAATGTGGCTGACTTGGTCCGATTCGTGACCTTTAAAGGAAAAAAACATTCAAAGTCCATGCCCTGGGATTGGAGGCAACGTCACATTAAGTATGGCCAAGTGACAGTTGGTTCCTCCCTGCGTCAGCCATCCACCTGCTTCTCCCAGGTTCCCGACCATCTCTGAAAGCATCTCCCTCTGCAAAATTCCATAATTATCTCACCAGGAAATAGCTAAAATTTCCTTTTATTCAAACAAACCTATTCTTTTTTCTACTCATTGTCTATCTCTTTATTCCCGCTGGCACTGTGGTTCATACGTGTTGCTCAGAGAGTTCATTTGTACCTAAAGAAATGAGAGCAATGGCCTTAAAAACATCTACTGTTCAGCAGTAGGATTATCAGCAATATGGTCCCTTTTGCAAAAAACTTACTGCCCACCACATGTGTGACTGGGTCTGAAGTTTTTTTTTTTCTCTCTCTCTCTCCCCCTTTCTTTCCCTCCCCTCCCCCCCCCCACAGAGGGTGTTCTTCTGTAGGAAGATAACCCCCAGAAGTTGATTTTATCATCCACCTAAGTTTTTTCAGAATCCTTTGGAGACTTATTTTCATGGAATGTTCTTACTATTCCTGCTCTCCCAATACACCTTGGGACATCTAACATAGAGGACAAATAACCCTTACCCCGGAGTCATTAAGAAGTGTCATAGAAAATACTACCAAAATTTATACCAACCATGAATTTCAAAGACTATACAACACAGAGAGTCCCCACCAACCTTAGTTTGCACACTCACTCCCAGCACTCTGGATCACCCCTGCACAGGTGTGAGAGAGCTCAGAGTGTGTGGCCACGCCGCCCGGGCCTCCCTCTCCTCTCCACTGCAGCCTTGTCTTGTCTCCTACAGCCCCGTTTGTACCTTGAGTCTCTCAAGAATGCTTCTGCCCTCTCCAGGCTCCACCACCCTTCCTTCACCCCTGCATTACAGTCTTGTTACAAATGCTTCTTTTCCTGAAAGCCCAGTCCACGTTAGTGCCGTCAACTCTTACACCAACGGAAAGGAAGCTCTAATGCTATAGGCTGTAGAGCTGTATGTTAAAACAGAAAGAGCACAGCATTCAAAATAAAGCAACATATTCTTTCCCTTCCTTTCTCCCAGGCAACCTCCAGCTTGCTTCGTCCCCCACCTCGGAACCCTTCTAGATATAGGCACATTGTGGTTAACTTCCAAATGAGCCAGAGTCGTGAGAGGCTGAGATCCCTCACTCCCAAACCTATCTCCCATGGGAGGTATGGAATGCTTTCTTCCTTTTTGGAAGACAACGGTGGGGACTGAAGTCCTGACAAAGTCCCCGCCTCCCCTGCACTGTGAAAACAGGAGCCACAGACAACGAGAGACAGATGCTCTTGTCAGGATCCTATGTTTCAAGCAAGACGCAGCCCATATGGCTCAGGCTGAAGACTCCCTGCCCCTCCCCATCTTCTGAGGCCAGCCCCCCCACATGCCCTCCCCTTCTCCCAGAACCCCCTCGAATCTTCCCACAAGGCTGTCGTGAACACAGCAGCCATCTCAAACACCCAGAGATCCAGGGAACGTGTTAGGAAGAAATGTAAACAATACGTACTAATTGCTGCTGTGACAGGAGTTATAAATTAAATTAGGTGGCCCGGAGTGCCAAGCTCGCCCACCCTCCCAGCCTCCCCGCTTGGCGTGATAGTAGAACAAAGATAGGCATCTCAGAGAGAAGAAACCGACTCCTATGGGCACTTTTGGTATTTCAGTAACTAGGCCCAGGTGCTTTGGGCCACATCTGTCCTCCTTTTTGCCCTCTGCGGGGCTTCCAGGGCACTCCAGGCAGAGGCAGGGACAAGCCCTCGTCTCGGCGGTGGACCGGAGCGGCCAAGCAAACCTGCAGCTCGCACGCAGCCTTGCAGAATGAGCCTCAGAATCGGCCCTGCCTTTGAGAAGTGCCCTGGAGGAAAAGAGGTGGTGAGCTTTCTAATTAACTCTGACCGGGCTCGCTGTCCCCTTTTGTGCGGCAGCTCGAGAGGGGACCGGGAGCAAAGCAAAAGCTAAATGGACATTAGATGCGTAGATGAAGGAATGGAGGAATGAGGACCAGAATGCGTGAAATTGTTGGAGGCTCCGAATGCCTCTTCTTTTTGCGGACTCAAGGTTTGTTTGGTTTTGTTCACCGCGCAGAGGGAGATGGGAGGAAACTGCAGCTCCACTGAGTAGGCCCAGGAGGCCTTGCCTTTGCCACCGCAATGCTTAAAACTGGCTGACCCGAGCGGAATCCAGAGGCACAACTGACGCGCGACTGAGGGTTTGCTGTTGTGTGGTAAAGTCAGAGAGGGGTGGGGACCGGGCCCTAGGTTTCCATTAGCTTTTCCAGTAACTCGCCATCCACATGCTAGTTCTGAATTGCTCGTATTCTGTCCTTTCTGTCCCCCTCAGAGAGAGTTGTTTCCACACCACAGGCCAAGGCTGCATCTTCTGTGACAGCAGTCAGAGACCACGTTGTCGAAGTCTGTACATTCACGTGACAAACATCAGCAAGTACCCCTGTGTGCGTGACATTGTGCTGGGCTCTGGGGAGCTTGAGAAGACTGAAACAGAGTCCTGAGCTCACGGTGCTCACAGTCTAGTAGGGACATGGCAAGCCAACAGATAATTATAGATCTGGGCCCCCTGCAGGCCTCACAGCCCGGGGTCTCCATGGCACCACATCGGGGACCTGCCACCACACAGTGCGAAGCCCACAGAGGATCAGAGGCCTTCTCCTGGCTCCTGCCTGGGGCCTTTGGCCCTTGGCCACCCGGAGTGACCCCAAGCAATGCCCCTGTGCCTCTCTGTTACCTCCCCTCTGTCTAAAACATGTCACAAAGAACTCCTGTTTCCACAGGGACACCAGAGAGCATGGCCAAATATCTTCTTTGCCTACCTTGGTTTTCTTCCATTGTTTTCATCAATGTAAATCCAAGGTGCCAAATACCTCTTAGATGGGAGGCCTGTAGGCTGCCAGGGAGGGAAACCACACTGGGAGTGGGGCCATTTGCATGCTTTCATTAAAGCAGACTCTTGCTAGCCGAGCTGCCAGCTCCCCTGAATGCGTGTCTTCCTGGGGTGATAGAGAATCAATTGGCTTGATGCAACTTCTGGATCCTTGTTACAGTCCTGGCTTAGGTCCCGTGGAGGCCCTCAGACAGACATCAATAACCTTGCCTCTCATTGCCTTTATCAGCCTCGATCTGGTCGCATTAGAATGCGCCAATATTTATGTACATTTTAACAGCGCTGCCAACAGCAGCATTGCCACAGGGTGGCCAGCCGGGGGAAGTGAGGGAAAGCTGTAGGCTGTGTTTTCTCTCCCTTGCCCTGCTTTTGTTCAGTCCAGAGACAGAAGGCTCCTCTCTGCCCAAGCCCTTATCTCCATTGTCTGTGGCCTCAGTAGCCTTTGCCACCCAGAAGTTCAATATTAATTAAAATAAGTAATATCTGTTGGGGATCCATACAGCCAAGGGATACTGTTTCATATGTATTCATTATCTCATGCAGTCATCTCAAAATTCAGCCACATGTGTACTATTGCTATTTAACAGATGAATAAATCAAGGCTCAGAGTAGTTGAAAAGTAAGCTCGAGTTTGCACAGCCATAACCAAGGGTACAGGAAGGGTAACAAGGTCACACAGGAAGAACCAGGGTTTTAGTTAATGTCTAGACCTAAACACTTTGTACTTTTACTCAATTATACTGCCTGTGTTCTTTAAGTTAAATAAATGTAATAAATATTTATTGAATACCTACTATGTTCTGGGTGCCATAGGTGGGGGACACTGAAGTATCAGACAAGGACATTGTAAGACAATAAACGCATCCACAAGAAAATCTTCCCAGGCAATAAGTATGTGCGAAGAGTTAAAAGTGAGTGATTGGGTGCCACTGTTAGATGAAGTGACAAGAAAGTCTTCTTGAGGGGGTGACACTCATACTGAGTCATGACTAGCACGGAGGAGCTGCCCCAGGCCCCTCGGGAGGCACAGCTGCTAATACTAGTGTAGGAACAGGCTGGGTGGGTATGAATAAAGGAGGGGAGACCAGAGTGGCTGAAACTTCGCAAGTGAGGGGGTGAGAGGTGGAAGCCATGAGAGGGAAGAGGGAGGCAGAGCCTGAGCCTCCTGGCTTGTGTGCCAGAGAAAGCCACTGTGTTTTACTTTTATTGTGATAAGAAGTTCCTGGACGCTGTCTTATATAATTTCTTAAAGTTTCCTCTGGCTCTGTGTGGGGAAGTGTTGGAAAGGAACAAAAGGAGAACAAGTGGACTTACTTAGAAAGCTGCTATGCTAGTCACTTAGGGAAGGGCGGAGTCACTGAAGGAAGGAGAGAAATGAGCATGTGCTGGATAGGTTTAGAAGTAGGGTAAGTGGACTGGCTGATGGATTGGAGATGAGGTGTAAGAGAGGGAGAAGAATTGAGAAAGTCTCCCAGGTTTCGGAACTGAGCAATTTGGTGAATCATGGTGCCATTTGTTAGAATTGGGAGGGAGGGTTGGATGAGGAGTCAAGAGTTCTTTTGGGCCCATTTTCAGGTCTAGATGTTAATTAAACACACATATAAGTGTTTATCACCATGGAGAACTTATAGCTATACATGGGATCCAGTTCCATCCCTGTGAAAACTTAACATTCAGAGGTAGAGCAGAGGAAGAGAAGCCTGAGAAAGAGAGACCAGTAGGGTAGAAAGAAAACCTAGAGAATGTGGTATCTGGGAAGTAGAGATATTAAAGCATTTCAAAATGATGATGATAATGATGATGATGATGATGATGGTGGTGATGGTGATGGTTGTGGTGATGATGGTGGTAATGATAATGATGTGATGGGATGATGATGGTGGTGATGATGATGGTGATGGTGATGATGGTGGTGATGGTGATGGTTGTGGTGATGATGGTGGTGATGATGGTGGTAATGATAATGATGTGATGGGATGATGATGGTGGTGATGATGATGATAGAAGGAGGAGGAAGGAGACGCTGTTATTTCCCCATTTTATAGGTGAGACAACTCAGGTTCAGAGAAAGTACTTAAAGTGTAATAGCTGCTCTTTCTTCCCCTTGTGTTCATTGAATAAGCAATGCCCAGTTCCTTCTTTTTGTGCCCTACAAATCAGCTTCTGTGCCTCAAACAAGTCCTGACTGAGTTCTCCAGAGGTCCTGTCCTTTTTCAGCCCCGAACTTGGTTTATTAATCTCTTTGTCGGTTTCAATGCTCAGATCAGGGAAAATCTGCTAGCTTAGCCGACAGACAAGCAGTCTGCAGCTGTGGAGGGCAATCAGGTTTCCTATTCTGCTCTATTCTCCAACACAAACCTTTCTCCAGGCTCAGCCTCTCACTGGCAGCTAAACACATCATATGGTAGTCAGCCACCCCTTGCCACCCAAAACTGCTCCACATCCTTCCTCGAGCCCTCATCCAATTCTTACCTCCTCTGAGGCGGTTTCCCTGAGACACCTACCCATATTCATCACTACAGTCCCTTAGAAATTATTCCATATATAATTAATTTTCATTCCTAATTAGGTTCAATTTTGCGCTTCATATTGGCAAAGTAGTTGTGTTCCCGTGACATACTTCACAGTCAAAAACGTCATTACCAGAGGTGAAAGCACCAATGAAAGGAGAGAAATGTGTCCTTGGATGTCAGAAAAGGGGCTATGAGAGGAAAAACGATCTTAGATGCCAGTTAACCTTGGGGAAGAGAATGCAAGAGCAGGGGGCATCCGGAAGACCTGGGATAAGAAGCAAGGGTGAACATGGCTAGGGTGAGACACTCCAAGCCCTGGAAAAGTCCCTGGCTCTCTACCACCAGCAGTGCTTGGAACGTGATCTTGTGCAGTTAGCCATGGCCCTGGCCAGCCCTCCAGAAAGGAGCAGGTGCCATCTGGGAAGTGAGCCTGACTGCAGCATCCATTCAGACCCGTTCTTGTCACATCTGTCTGAAATGGACCACATACATCTGCACGTGGAAACTTCCCCAGGAATGGTAATATAATTTAAGAGTGATCCAAGTTCCCTTCACCTATCTTTCCATCTGCTTAGAGTATGAAATTTGTACACTTGAAGAATAAAGTTTCAATTTTTCAACTGTAAACAAGTGAGCTCATTTCCATAAGCACAGTTGAGGGAGCACAGGGGGGAAAGGTGCGTCACACTGAGGGGTAAGCAGGTGTGAGGAGTGTGGAAGTGGTCAGATGAGATTCTGCTCTGAATGGAGTCATAAGAAGGGGAGTGGAGTGGAAGGTCTCATTAAAAGGGCAGCAGGCGACATGGGAAGAAGTGTCATGAATTCCACAAGCCCCCAGGTTAGGCCCTCGTTTCCTCCAATGTTTGCAGACAAACAGGGTAAAGAGAGATTTATTGTTTTGCACTGCTCTGTGCCCTTATGAGGCCCTGCAAAGCCATCACCACATGCGGGGAGACCCACATCAGTCCCGCTTCATGGAGTTCTGAAGACTGTTCATTCACTCACTCAGCAAGTATTACTAAACATCTATTATATGTAGACACCATTTTAGGTGCTTGCAGTAAGTCAATGAACAAAACACACACAGAGCCCTGCACTTGTGGTGCTAACATTCAAGTAATGAGACTCAGACAATAAGCTACAAACATGATGGAGAGTAAAGTATGTGGGATGTTAGAGGTAATCTTTCCCTAAGTATGTATCCTAAATATTACATCCTCATGCACAATATCGCTTTGTTCTCTATTACTAGAAGTTGCCACACCGCTCACTTCTCTCTTATGCCACCAAGTACCCTCCTCCGCCCATAACTTGTACTATGCCCATATCAGCCCCAGAGAAGACGCTCAGTCACAAGTGTGACATTGAATTAGTCATCTTAGTTTGGTGGCACAAGTTCTGTTCCCTGGCAGAAATCCTCTTGAGAGATTATCTGTTTACCCTAGAGTCCCTTTTCCACAGACCCTGTGTCTTCTGTGACACTCGTGGGAAATGTGGTTATCCAAGGAGGGTTGGTCTAACTTGGGAAGAAAAGAGAAAAATCACGTTCCTATTACAACTGCTTTCCATTCCTCTCTTGCTTAGGTCTCCCTGGAGCCCCATCTCTACCCCTCACCCACAGTGACTCCCTGTCTTAGTTATTCCCGACCCAGAAAGAGAGATGGGGGATAAGGCAAACACTGCATCCTTACCTGTGTCCCACAGGTGACTATTCTAAGATTTGCCATATAAAAGATATGAGTACGCTCTGATTTCATCTCCCCTCCAGCCCATGTGCACACACGCATGAAATGGAAAAGCCAACATCCCCCCACGTGCCCAGCACTGGGGCAAGGGGCAGAAACACTCTTAGATGAGAAGATCATGAACCATGTTGAAGTGCGCTCGGACAGCTCTCTCGCCCTTCACTTATTCTCATATCATTATATCAAGTTCTGTAAAGACACAGTCAAGCCACACTTTCAAATTCAGTATATGTGGAAAGTAGAGGAGTAGGCTCAAAAATCCAGCGTGTGTATGCACCAGAGCTCTTTGAGGCTTGGCCCCAGGCCCCTTTCTCTTCTCGCTCATACCTGGTTCCAGTCCAGTCTCATACAAGTACTCTCCTCAGCACCTCTCTCTGTTGATGACTCACAGACCTATGTTTGCAATCCAGACCTCTCTGTGCCTTATAACTGAGTATCTCACAGCATTCCAATAGGTGTCCCTACGTGGCTCACTACCAGGTTTCTCAACACCATACAACTATTACAAACTCAAAACCCTCCTACCACCACCTCTTAGTCTGGACCTCTTCCATCATCAGCAATAGTTTCACCACCATCCAGGGTACAAGCTGGAAGTGCAAGCATCATCATTGACTCTCCCTTGTTCTCTCCTCATATTCAATTTATCCAAAGTCCTAACAAGTGTATGTCCTAAATGTCTCTTGAATCTACCAACTCCAGTGTCTCCGTGGCCACCATCTTCATCCCAACACCCACCCCTTCTCACTTGGAACACTGAAGATCTCCAGTCAATTGTCACTTTACTCTCTCTCTCTAATCAGATCCCCACATTGCAACCTGAGGAATTTCTAAATGCAAATCCGAGAGTGCTACCCACCACTTATGCTTAAATTTACTTCAGTAGTTTCCTGTTGCCCTAAGAATAAATACCAAAATTATTATGTTATGGGCTGTGTCCCCCTGAAATTCATACGTCAAAGTTTTACCCCACCCAGTACCTCCAAATATGACTATATTGGACCTAGTGTCTTTAAAGAGACAATTCAGTTAAAATGAGATCGTTAGGGTGGGTCCTAATCCAATATGATTGGTGTTCTTATAAGAAGAAGAAATTTGGACACAGGCAGAGAGAAGACCATGTGATGACTCAGAGAGAAGATGGCCATCCGCAAGCCAAGGATAGACCTCAGGAGAAGCAAACCCTTGCCAGCACCTTGATCTTGACTTCTCACCTCCAAAATTGTGAAAGAATAAATTTCTATTGTTTAAGTCACGCAGTCGGTGGTGTTTTCTTTTGGCAGCCCCAGAAAATGAATGTATCTCAGTAGGGCTACCATGTCCTCCATGGCTTAGGGTGGTTTTAAAGTATGTACGCAAATCTTTGACACTTCTCCCTTCGAAAGGTAGAGCCTAATTCTCCTCCCTTTGAGTGTGGGCTCGTGGTTTGCCTCTAACACATAGAATGTGGTAGAAGCGACAGAGTGTGGCTTCCCAGATTAGGATTTAAAGGGCATTATGAGATGCCCTTCAACAGATGAATGGATTAAGAAGATGTGGTCCATATATACAATGGAATATTACTCAGCCATCAGAAAGAACGATTACCCAACATTTGCAGCAACATGGACGGGACTGGAGGAGATTATGCTAAGTGAAATAAGTCAAGCAGAGAAAGACAATTATCATATGGTTTCACTTATTTATGGAACATAAGAAATAGCAGGAAGATTGGTAGGAGAAGAAAGGGAAGAATGAAGAGGGGGTAAACAGAAGGGGGAATGAACCATGAGAGACTATGGACTCTGGGAAACAAACTGAGGGCTTCAGAGGGGAGGGAGGTAGGGGATTGGGATAGGCCGGTGATGGGTATTAAGGAGGGCATATATTGCATGGTGCACTGGGTGTTATATGCAAACAATGAATCATGGAACACTACATCAAAAACTAAGGATGTACTGTATGCTGACTAACATAATAAAAAAGTATTTAAAAAATAAAAATTAAAAAAAAATAAAGGGCATTATGGCTTCCTTCTTGTTCTCTTTCTCTTGGATCATTGCTCTGGGGGAACCAACTGCCATGTCATGAGGACTCTTAAGGAGCTCCATGGAGGGGTCCATGCGGTAAGGACTGAGGCCACATAAGTGAGGTATCTTGTAAGCAGACCCTATAGTCCCTGACAGGCCTCCAGGTGATTGCAGCTCTCACCAGTGTCTTGATTTGTGACTTCATGAGAGACTCTGGGCCAGAACCACTCAACTAAGCTTCTCCTGAATTCTGTACCCATGGAAACTGTGAGATAATAAATGCTTGTTGTTTTAAGCTGCTAATTTTGGGGGCAATTTGTTATGCAGCAGTAGATAACAAGCACAGCTCAACTCGAACTCCTCTCCTAGGCTCGCCTTTCTAGTCTCTTACTCGGATTTCCAGCCCTATTGGCTTTCTTCCTAGGCCTCAAACTCTCCACAGTCCCAAGCCCGTATTTCTAAAATGCACCCCCACATTCTTCCTTATTTGTGTCTTACTCATCCTTTGATTACATTTCAAGCACTAATTTCTTAGGGAAATCTTTCCTGACCCGTAGCCTAGTGATATGCTCCCATTAAATGATGCTTCTTTCCTTTAGAAGACTTCCCTCAGCTTATTATTTGTTCTTTAGGGTAATTATTGAATTGATGTCTGTTTTCCCCACTAGACTACAAGCAACATGAGGCCAGAGATGGTGCTGTTTTTGCTCACCTCTATGTCCCCAGTACCTGTACGATTTAGTCAGTCAATAAATAATTATTGGATAGAAGGATGGATGAATGGATTTTAGCCAATATCTGCCGATCCTTGTTCTTGAGGAAGAAGTCTTACATTTCAGAAACGCCCTTCTGTTGAGTCTCCTAGTTACAGGGTCGTCTGTAAACCTTCAAACACTATTAACCAATCTGTAGCTAAACATGAGTTAATTAGGGCTCAGAAATCTTCACGATTTGTTTATACATTTTATGCCACTGAAAACTGTTTTGTTTTCCTTTAGTATTTTTGTAAGAAATCCTTTTCGAAATTCCATTAGGTATGGCATACGTAATGTTTTTGAGTGAGAAGAGGAAATCTGGAGCAGGTGAAAAGGTAAAGCTCCCACAGGTAGAGGGGTGGGGCAGCGGGGAGGGTTGCCACCCCTCCTCTTTGCAGCCGTGGGACAGGATTCGAGTGGCTGGATGTGAGGGAGGAGTGTGCGAGGCCAGTCCTTCTGGGGTAAAGACGCAGCAGCTATGCAGATGGTGTTCTGCAAACAGCTTTGCCTTAATTGACGAGCCTTGAGAAAAGAAGGCCAAAGAGAAACAGTGGTTATGAATTGGATCATCCTTCCTTGTAGAGACAATAGCATGGATGGCTCAGCACCCGAAAGACAGAGTGATCCTGGAGGAGAGAGCCCCAACCCATTTTTTAAGATAAATATCATACTTTTAAATAAAAAATAGGTGCTTTTAAATCCAAGAGCTTTATTAAATCAAACTATTTCGCCGCACTTAGCCTGCTTTGCCCTAGTTTGAATTTGTGTTGTCTGTAAGTGTAGTTTATGAATGACAATTCTTTAAGAGGAAAAAAAAAAACCAACCAGAAGGCTGTTTATCCCGAGCCTCTCTATGTCAGGCTATTTTGCATGTATATGTATGTACATATATCTGTAATTTCTCCCTACGACCAGGAAGGCCAGACTTGCGAAGAGCTTTTATTCATTATTTAATCAAGGAAAGAGCCTTAACTCAAACAAGAGCAGAGGAGGGGTGGGCGGGGTGGGGGCGCGTGTCCAAGCAGGAGTGAAAGAGGCTGGGTGAGTGAGAGAGAGCATTTTTATAAACAGACTCTCAAAATAAAAACCTGAACAAAGAGCAACAAACGTCTCCTTTTCTGCATTTTTTTTCCTCTTTCTTGAAGCTCCTGACAGACTCAATTCCCTTCCTGCATAATCTCCTCTCATTTCTTTCTAGAGCAATGTCAGTGTTCTGAATACAGAAATACATCACCACTTCTTTCCCCTTGAGGTTGCTCCTTCCTCTGGCTACAGACAGAGGCAAGAGCCGAGCCTAGCCCCCGCCCCCCCCC